>NW_025920365.1:0-156181 GCF_902686445.1 Sciurus carolinensis
CAAAATGCACTCTACTCTCATGTATAACTAATTAGAATAAATTTTAAAAAGTGAATGGAATCTGAATGTGATCCCTGATATTTCTAACTTGCACCCACAGAATTGAGACTCTGAGGGTACAGCAAAACATCCTCCGGATGATCACACCAGTTTACCCACAGAAGAGAACAGCAAAGGACATTTTGCCTGGACAGTTGGCAACTGATGCAAAGCTGGTCTGAGAAGACAAAGAATGACACCATGCTGAACAGTGGGCACCTGACTGCTGCCAAGGAGGAAGTGTTGGCAAAACTGACTTGACCATCATTGCAATATACTGAAAGCCAGCAAATGCTCCATGGTGTCCACTATGGCTGTCTTTCTGGGATGGTGCTCTGAGGTTCTGGTCCTGGACTTACTTCCACCTGTCAACCAACTGACTCAGGAGGTAGAGGCAGGAAGATGTGAGTTAAAATGTATCCTCAGCAATTTAGTATGGTCATAAGCAACTTAGATGGTCCTAAGCAACTTAGATGGAGGCATGATTCAGGCTAAGAAATCTGATCAGATACCAGGGGTGAAAGTCATATATACCTCCATTTCTTCTAGCACAGCACATAAAAAAAAATGACCAGAACAGCACAATGGTTCACACCTGTCTGTCATCCCAGTGACTCAGGAGGCTGAGACAGATTAGAAAGACTGCAAGTTCATGGTCATCCTCAGGAAGTTAGTGAGATCCCATGCAACTCCATGAGACCCTGACAAAGTAAACAATGAAGGCTCAAGACATGTCTCAGTGGATTGTTTCTGAATTCAATACATGCACCAAAACCTGGACTAAGGAGGCTGCAGAATATGGCAAAATGGAACTTGACAATGTTTACCAACCTCTCCACAGCACAATGAATATAGGAAAGAATCAGTTAATCTGGCAGGTAGGTGACAAAACAAATGCTCTACATTCTAATTTTTCAAAATCTGACACATGCAGATGGTAGAAGATACAGCATAAAATAAAGGCAGAGTTTCCTAACCCAAACCCATGCCAGGGTGGGAAAGAGGACAGGAGCAACAGAGAGAGAAAGAGGGAGCAAAAAATCACATGATCTTACCTCCTTAAAAACATCTGAATGGAAAAACAGAGCATACTAAAACATGACAGTAGCAGCAGTGTCCTTGAAGAAGATCAAAGCATTTAAAACCAAACTGTGAGCAGAAAGCTGTGGCAGACTCTGCAGCAATCTTGTGGAACATAGAGCTGAGCAGTCACCCTTTAAATCATCCCAGCATATGCCCCCCTTTAGACAAGAGCATATTAAACCAGAGGAGGCATTTCTTTTGTGGATTTCTTGAGAATCAGTCTAGAAAGAACTTAAGTGTATCTCTAAGTTCCCTGAAGTCATTTTCCTTTACCACATATAAGGGCAATAGGGTGTATGACATCCAGCCCTGGAAGTGTGAGCCCACTGCTCCACACAGCTTCCTAAGGAACAGACAGAGACCAAGTGATTGACAGTAAGTGGAGGCAAAAGTCAGATCTTAGATACAAGTGGAAGGCAGTTCTGACCCTGAACAGAGAAAAGGGAAACTCTCAATACTGCTGCTGCCACTGGCCACTTACGGTGGAGGGAGGTGGGTGAGAAGTTGCCCCAGTCCTAGAGGTACTGTCCCTCTAATTGCAGCCACATTCTGGGTGGAACCTCTTCTGGAGGAAAGCTGTCTGGATATCCAGGAGCAAAGGGGCTAGGCACAAATTATAGCAGTATCTTGCAGATAGCCAAAATAAAAAATTGCCTTGGTCCTGAATGTTTAAAGGGATAGTGCCTGGATCATAATTATAACCAGTGGGAGGTTGGTCAGAATGGAAACCTACCTGGGTCCAAAGCAGCCAAGAGTAATGGCACCCATCCTGACCCATAGTCACAGGTAGTAAGAGCCTCTGCACTGGCTGAACCCTGGCTCAGTCAGACTGGTCAAAGGGAAACAGTGCCCATGATCCTCATCCTGGGGAACTGGAAGCTGGAACCCAAGTGAACCAGCTGAGTTATTTCACTCAGCAGTAAGGATAGGTCCCCAGTGAGTTGGGTTGACCAACAAGAATACTTCTGTCCCACAGATCACCTGCCAAGAATCCACAACTGCAGGATGTGTGTTAGGCCCTACATTACATCAAAAGTATCCTGTAGAGGTGAGCAGGTACACACTGATCCATGACAATCACTGAGGCTGGAGGATTGCAAGTTGGAGACCAGTTTTGGTAACTGAGCAAGACCCAATTTAAAAATGAAAATGGGAATAAGAAACTGGGTTGAGTCTGCCATTAAGTAAAAAAAAATCATCATCATCATCATAATCATCATCATCATCATCATCATCATCATCATCACCATCATCTGTGAAGCATTTCTCAGAGTTCCTTCCCCCAAAATCTGACCTCTGCTGTATTTTCTCCATGCCCTGCTGCACCTGGCTTTCCAGTACCGAGTACCTTGTACTTGTATTCCTTGTCCAGCAAGTCGAACAGACCAGGGTGCCCCATCTCTGCAGTCAGACGTGCTGAAAGGGTGAGAGACCCAGAAAAAATTGTGACACACATTAATAACAAGTTCAAAAGATGCAGTGAACAAGAGTGGAGGAGGAGATAGTCTGATGACAGGAAGCACTTGCCTTCATTACAGGTACAGTGGTGTGTCAGACAACCACAGGCTGCCAGGAGGAGGTAACCTCCATGAGAAAAGCAGATGGCCTCTCACTCAGACCATGGTGAAACTGACCCATTGGCCATAATCTAGAGACAGTAGGACTATGCTCTGGCTCTGTGAACCACACAGAGGGGGCCACATTCTGTGCCTAGCACACTGTACACTGACTAGTGCCCTGTTGCTGGCACACCTGTGCTGCAGACTCACAGTGCTGTCCATCCATGGGAGGGATGAAGTCTACTACACGTGGAGGCCACCCAGCAACTTCACTCCCGTTCAGTAGGAAGTGCCTTGGAGATATTTTTGCCCACTTTCCATAGAAATGGAAGCTAGAAATTGACAGTGGGGAAATGTAATGGGTTCACTTGATGCTTTCACTATATCCTGTGTGACTTTGAAACTTACATTTTTTTTCTTTTTTCCCAACCTTTTCCCTGACCTCCCTGATACTTTATTTATTTATATTTTTTGTATCATGGAATAAACCTAGGGGCAATTAACCATGGTTTCACATCCCCCATCCCTTTTTGTATTCTATTTAGACACTGGGTTTCACTGCATTTCTTAGGGCCTAGCTAAGTTGCTAAGGATGACTTTGGACTCTCGATACTCCTGTTTCAGCCTGCCAAGCCACTGAGATTACAGGTGTGTGCCACCATGCCCAGTTCTCCCTGAAATTTTTCCCCTGTTCTTTTCCCTAATCTTCTCCTCCCTGATCTTTTCCCCAGTTTTCTTTTCACTGAACTTCTATTCTCCCTGATCTTCTTTACTCTAAACTTCTCCTCCGTGATCTTCTTTCCCTAAACTTCTCCCTGATATTCCTTTTTTTTTTGAGAGTTTTTGCTCTACATTTTCAAAAGTATTTAATATTGTCAGATGTTTTGTTTTTAATAATCTGATGGGTGTGAAATGAGATCCTTAATTACTAGTGGGTTTGAGCATTTTTTTCAAATGTTCTAGGGACACTGGGTTTTTTTTTCTTTGTCTACAGCCTTTGCTCATTTTTATTTTACTTACCAACTATAGAAATTCTTTACATATTCTTTACATATACATCGTTTACAAATGATGTATAATGAGCCAATTATACATCATTTACATATGAGGTAATCTGGTTGTGACTTGTCTTTTTATATTGTCTTTTTTTATTATTGTACACAAATGGGATACATGTTGTTTCTCTATTTGTACGTGGCATAAAGACATACCATTTGTGTAATCATAAATTTACATAGGGTAATGTTTGATACATTCTGTTATTTTTTCCCTTCCCCCCACCCCTCCCACCGCTCTTTTCCCTCTATACAGTCCTTCCTTCCTCCATTCTTGCCCCCCTCCCTAAACCTAACTCTAACCCTAACACTAACTCTTCCCACCCCCCATTATGTGTCCTCATCCACTTATTAGCGATATCATTCTTCCTTTGGTTTTTTGAGATTGGCTTATCTCACAAAGCATGATATTCTCCAATTTCATCCATTTGCCTGCAAATGCCATAATTTTATAATTCTTTATGGCAGAGTAATATTCCATTATATATATATACCACAGTCTCTTTATCCATTCATCAATTGAAGGACATCTAGGGTGGTTCCACAATCTGGCTATTGTGAACTGAACAGCTATGAACATTGATGTGGCTGTATCTCTGTAATATGCTGATTTTAAATCCTTTGGGTATAGGCCAAGGAGTGGGATAGCTGGGTCAAAAGGTGGTTCCATTCCAAGTTTTCTAAGGAGTCTCCACACTGCTTTCCAGAGTGGCTGCACTAATTTGCAGCCCCACCAGCAATGTATGAGTGTACCTTTCTCCCCACACCCTCGCCAACATCTGTTGTTGCTTGTATTCTTGATAATTGCCATTCTAATTGGGGTGAGATGGAATCTTAGGGTGGTTTTGATTTGCATTTCTCTTATTACTAGAGATGTTGAACATTTTTCCATATGTTTGTTGATTGCTTGTAGATCTTCTTCTGTGAAGTGTCTCTTCATTTCCTTAGCCCATTTGTCAATTGGATTACTTGCATTCTTGGTGTAGAGTTATTTGAGTTCTTTATAGATTCTGGAGATTAGTGCTCTATCTGAAGCATGATTGGCAAAGACTTTCTCCCATTCTTAGGCTCCTTCTTCGCATTGCTGATAGTTTCCTTTGCTGAGAGAAAGCTTTTTAGTTTGAATCTATCCCAGTTATTAATTCTTGCTATTATTTCTTGTGCTATGGGAGTCCTGTTGAGGAAGTCTGATCCTAAGTTGACATGTTGAAGCTCTGGACCTACTTTTTCTTCTATAAGATGCAAGATCTCTGATCTGATTCTGAGATCCTTAATCCATTTTGAGTTTAGTTTTGTGCAGGGTGAGAGATATGGGTTTAGTTTCATTCTGTTGCAAATGGATTTCCAATTCTCCCAGCACCATTTGTTGAAGAGGCTATCTTTTCTCCATTGCATATTTTTGGAACGTTTGTCTAGTATGAGAAAATTGTATTTATTTGAGTTTGTGTCCATGTCCTCTATTCTGTATCATTGATCCACCTTTCTATTTTGGTACCAATACCATGCCGTTTTTGTTACTATTGCTTTGTAGTAGAGTTGAAGATCTGGTATTGCGATACCCCCTGCTTCACACTTTCTACTGAGGATTGCTTTAGATATTCTGGGTTTTTTATTCTTCCAGATGAATTTCATCATTTCTTGCTCTATTTCTCTAAGGTACGTCATTGGGATTTTAATTGGAATTGCATTTAATCTGTATAGAACTTTTGGTAGTATGGCCATGTTGACAATATTAATTCTTCCTATCCAAGAACATGGGAGATCTTTCCATCTTCTGAGGTTTTCTTTAATTTCTTTCTTTAGTGTTCTGTAGTTCTCATTGTAGAGGTCTTTCACCTCTTTTGTGAGATTGATTCCCAAGTATTTTATTTTTTTCAAAGCTATTGTGAATGGGGTAGTTTTCCTAATTTCTCTTTCTGAAGATTCATCACTTATATATAGAAATGCCTTAGATTTATGTGCATTGATCTTATATCCTGCTACTTTACTGAATTCACTTATGAGATCTAACAGTTTTCTGGTTGAATTTCCTGGTTCCTCTAAGTATACAATCATATCATCAGCAAATAGGGATAGTGAGTTCTTCTTTTCCTATTCGTATCCCTGTAATTTCTTTGGTCTGTCTAATTGCTCTGGCTAGAGTTTCAAGGATGATATTGAATAGAAGTGGTGAAAGAGGGCATCCCTGACTTGTTCCAGTTTTTAGAGGGAATGCTTTCAGTGTTTCACCATTTAGAATAATATTAGCCATGGGCTTAGCGTAGATGGCCTTTACAATATTAAGGAATGTTCCCACTATCCCTATTTTTTCTAGTGTTTTGAGCATGAAGGGGTGCTGTATTTTATCAAATGCTTTTTCTGCATCTATCAAAATAATCATGTGATTCTTGACTTTAAGTCTACTGATATGGTGAATGACATTTATTGATTTCCTGATGTTGAGCCAACCTTGCATCCCTGGGATGAAACCTACTTGATCATGGTGCACTATCTTTTTAATATGTTTTTGTATGTGATTTGCTAAAATTCTGTTGAGAATTTTTGCATCGATGTTCATTAAGGATACTGCTCTGAAATTTTCTTTCCTCGATGTGTCTCTGTCTGGTTTAGGTATCACGGTAATATTGGCTTCATAGAATAAGTTTGGGAGGGTTCCCTCCTCTTCTGTTTTATGGAATACTTTGAGAAGTATTGAAATGGGCTCTTCTTTAAAAGTTTTGTAGAACTCGGCTGAGAACCCATCTGGTCCTGGACTTTTCTTTGTTGGTAAGTCTTTGATGACTTCTTCTATTTCATTAGTTGAAATCGGTCTATTTAAATTGTGTATGTCCTCCTCGTTCAGTTTAGGCAATTCATATGTCTCTAGAAACCTGTTGATGTCTTTGAAATTTTCTATTTTGTTGGAGTATAGATTTTCAAAATAGCTTCTAATTATGTTTTGTATTTCAGTCGTGTCTGTTGTGATATTTCCTTGTTCATTCCGAATTTTAGTGATTTGGGTTTTCTCTCATCTTCTCTTTGTTAGTGTGGCTAAAGGTTTATCAATTTTGCTTATTTTTTTGAAGAACTGACTATTTATTTTGTGAATTTTTTGTATTGTTTCTTTTGTTTCAATTTCATTGATTTCAGCTCTGAGTTTGACTATTTCCTGTCTTCTACTACTTTTGGTATTGGTCTGTTCTTCTTTTTCTAGGGCTTTGAGCTGTAGTGTTAGTTCATTTATTTTTTGAGTTTTACTTCTTTTATTAAATGCGCTCCATGAAATAAATCTTCCTCTATGTACTGCTTTCATAGTGTCCCAGAGATTTTGATATGATGTTTCTTTGTTCTCGTTTACCTCTAAGAATTTTTTAATTTCCTTCCTAATATCTTTTGTTATCCATTCATCATATAATAGCATATTTTTTAATCTCCAGCTGTTGGAGTAGTTTCTGTTTTTTACTCTTTCATTGATTTCTAACTTCAATCCATTATGATCTGATATAATACAAGGTAGTGTCTCTATCTTCTTGTATTTGCTGACATTAGCTTTGTGGCATAATATATGGTCTATTTTAGAGAAGGATCCATGTGCTGCTGAGAAGAAAGTGTATTCACTCTTGGTTGGATGGAATATTCTATAATTGTCTGTGAAGTCTAAATTATTGATTGTGTTATTGAGATCTATGGTTTCTTTGTTCAATTTTTGTTTGGAAGGTCTGTCCAGTGGTCAGAGAGGCATGTTAAAATCACCTAGTATTATTGTGTTACAGTCTATTTGGTTTCTAAAATTGAGAAGGATTTGTTTAACATACATGTATGAGCCACTGTTTGGGGCATAGATGTTTATGATTGTTATATCTTGCTGATTTATGCTTCCCTTAAGCTGTATGAAATGTCCTTCTTTATCCCTTCTGACTAACATTGGCTTGAAGTCCACATTATCTGAAATGAGGATGGATACTCCAGCTTTTTTGCTGAGTCCATGTGCATGGTATGTTTTTCCCCATCCTTTCACCTTTAATCTATGGGTATCTCTTTCTATGAGGTGAGTCTCTTGCAGGCAACATATTGTTGGATCTTTCTTTTTAATCCAAACCACCAGTCTATGTCTTTTGATTGATGAATTCAGGCCATTAACATCAGGGTTATTATTTAGATATGATTTGTATTCCCGGTCATTGGTTCATATTTAAAATTTTATTTATTTATTTATTTATTTATTGACACATGTTGTTTCCTCCTTTATTTGACAGTTCCTTTAGGATTATTCCTCCCTTTGCTGATTTGCTTCTTTGTTTTTTATTTCTTCCTCATGAAATATTTTGCCGAGAATGTTCTGTAATGCTGGCTTTCTTTTTGTAAATTCTTTTAGCTTTTGTTTATCATGGAAAGATTTTATTTCATCATCAAATTTGAAGGTAAGCTTTGCTGGGTATAAGATTCTTGGTTGGCATCCATTTTCTTTCAGAGCTTGAAAAATGTTGTTCCAGGCCCTTCTAGCTTTTAGGTCTGGATTGAAAAATCTGCTGATATCCATATTGGTTTCCCCCTGAATGTAATTTGGTTCTTTTCTCTCACAGCCTTTAAAATTCTGTCTTTATTTTGTATGTTCGGTATTTTCATTATCATGTGCCTTGGTGTGGGTCGGTTGTGATTTTGTGTATTTGGAGTCCTATAAGCCTCTTGAACTTGATTTTCCATTTCATTCTTCAGATTTGGGAAATTTCCTGATATTATTTCATTGAATAGGTTGTTCATTCCTTTGGTTTGTTTCTCTAAGCCTTCCTCAATCCCAATAATTCTCAAATTTGGCCTTTTCATGATATCCCATAGTTCTTGGAGATTCTGTTCATGATTTCTTACCATCTTCTCTGTTTGTTCAACTTTTTTTCGAGGTTAAATATTTTGTCTTCAATATCTGAAGTTCTGTCTTCCAGGTGTTCTATCCTATTGGTTATGCTTTCTATGGAGTTCTTAATTTGGTTTATTGTTTCCTTCATTTCAAGGATTTCTGTTTGTTTTTTTTTTCAATATATCTAACTCTTTATTGAAATGATCTTTTGCTTCCTGAATTTGCTCTGTTAACTGTCGATTGGTGCGATCATTCAATGCCTGCATTTGCTCTTTCATTTCATCATTCAATGCCTGCATTTGGTCTTTCATCTCATCGTTTGCTTTCCTAATCATTTTAATTATGTACATTCTGAACTCCCTTTCTGTCATTTCTTCTGCCATGCTGTCGTTGGATTCTATTGATGTAACATCTAGATTTGTTTGGGGCATTTTCTTCCCTTGTTTTCTCATATTGTTCAGGAATCAGTGGGTCATTAAGATATTGCAGATTTCCTCTATTGACTTATAATGTCCCTGCAGATTGCTAGTATATCCCCTCTTATCCTTCAGTAGCCTGAAATCTTGGAGGAAGTTGATAATGCGGAGCTCCACGAAAAAGCTGCCTCTCTAGGGTGGTGACCCTCAGGTGGCATATATTCCCTACTAGTGGTCAGAGGTGTCTCCACTTGTTGACCAATGGTCATCCAACGGGGAACTAGGCTGCGGCCTGAGGCAAGTCCTGTTTGTGCCTGTGTCTCTGGTTTTACCGTTCTTGTGGGAAAACCTCTCCTGGTAGGAAAGACTCACTTTGTGGGAACGTCTCGATGGTCAGTTCCCCTCCTAGAGGTTCCCCTCAATCTACAACTACCGCCTTGGCTGGGCTGTCTTCCTCTTCAACGTTCCCAGGGGCCTGGACCTACCTCCTGGGCCTGGGAGCCTCACCCTCCGCAGGCGAGTCTCCTTAGGCTGCCTCTCCCAGATAATCTGCCCGCAGTCCTGGAAAATTCTCTCCGCCCCTAGGCGTGTCTCTGTGCGGCTCTTCCAGCAAGAAGCCACCTAGCTCCTGGGACCCTACTCTGCACCTAATTGCCTGGCTATGTGGCCCCTCCTCTGAGCCACCACCTGGAGCCCCATACAATAGCTCCGATACCCAGAGTTCCGAGACCCGCCTCACACCTCCTCCACCGGACAGCAGCCTGGTTTCCAACGCAGTCACTAGGAGTCCAAGCAACTCACTTCACGTCTCCTCCTCCCGCCAACCTCCCATAGCCCTAGGCAGTCACTCCAAGCCCAAGTGACCCGCCCTGTTCCTCCTCCTCCTCCTCGGGGTATCCCCCCGAGTGTTCAGGGGCAGTGGCTCCGAGACCAAGCGACCCACCGCGCTCCTCCTCCAGGCAGGCCACCAGTGTTCAGGAGCGGTCCCTTTGAGTGCAATCAACTCACCACTCGCCTCCTCCTCTGGCAACCACCTGTGGCTCTGATGCAGTCACTCCTAGACCAAGTGACCTGCCGTGCTTCTCCTCTCCTCCGGACAACCCCTCGGTGTTAGGAAGCAGTCGTTCTGAGTTCAAACAGCTCACCACGCAGCTCCTCCTCTGGCAACCATCCGTGGCTCTGATGCTGTCACTCCTAGACCAAGTGACCCGCCGGGCTTCTCTTCTTCCTCCGAGCAACCCCCTGGTGTTCAGAAGCAATCATTCTGGGTCTAAACAGCTCGCCACGCAGCTCCTCCTCAGGCAGCCACCGGGAGCCCCAGTGGTTGCTTCGAGTCCAAGTGCTGTGCTGAGTCGCCTCCTCTACGATGATCTCAGTTGTCCGTGTTTACCGCTCCAGTGGGGGGAGGGGTGTCTCGCTGAGCAACTCCTCTTCACAAATTTCCTGCTTTCCGGGACGCCTCCCCAACGGGAGAGACTCACCCAACAGCTTTGAGTTGGTCCCAAGTCTCTCACTATCTCCTCTTTTGAATCCTGCATCCTGGAGCAACGTGAAATGCAGCTGCCCTCTAGGCCGCCATCTTGAAAACCCTGATATTCCTTTTTCTAGACTTCTCCTGCCTGATCTTTTTTTGTCCTGATTTTCTTCCTGATGTCTCTCCATAATCTCATTTTCTCTGAATCAACACTTTAAAATGCCCCTGTTCCTCATGATGAGTGGTATTACAATCTTTCAGTTCCTGGGACCTTGATACATTCTGAGTTGAGTTTTGTACAGGATGAGAGATAGGGATTTAATTTTATTTCTCTGCATATGCATTTTCAGTTTTGCCAGGACCATTTGTTTCAGACACTATTTTTTCTTCATTGTAAGTTTTTCGCAACTTTGTCTAGTGTGAGATACCTGTACATAGGGGGGGTGTGTCTCTGTATCTTCTATTCTGTACCATTGGTCAACTTGTCTATTTTGGTGCCAATACCATGCTGTTATTGTTGCTATTGCACTGTAGGTCTGCATTGTGATCCCTCCTGCTTCCTCCTTAGTAAGGAGTTCTTTGGTTGGTCCTAAACTGGTAGGATTAAGATTTGGGCCTACTTTTTCTTCTATTAGGTGCAGGGTCTCTGGTCTAATTCCTATGTTCTTGATCCATTCTGAGTTGAGTTTTGTGCAGGGTGAGATACAGGGGTTCAGTTTTATTTTGCTGCATATGGATTTCCAGTTTTCACAGCACCTTTTGTTAAATAGGTTATTTTTTCTCCATTGTATGTTTTTGGTTCCTTTGTGTAGTATGAGATAACTGTATTTATGTGGGTTTGTCTTTGTGTCTTCTATTCTGCATTATTGGTATACCTGCCTATTTTGGTGATGAAACCATTTTTTCTGTTACTATTGCTTGTGGCATAGTTCAAAGTTTGACATTTTGATTCCTCCTTCTTTACTCTTTCTACTAAGAATTGTTCTGGCTACAGTTTCAAGGACAATATTGAATTGAATCAAGGAAAGAGGGCATTCCTGACTTGTTCCAGTTTTTAGAGGGAATGCTTTCAGTTTTTCTCCATTTACAATGACATTGACTGTGGGATTAGCACAGACAGCCTTTACAATATTGAGGTATGTTCCACTATTCCAATTTTTTCTAGTATCTTGAGCATGAAGGGGTGTTGCATTTTATGAAATGCTTTTTCTGCAGCTATTGAAATGATCATATAATTCTTACCTTTAAGTCCATTGATGTGATGAATTTCATTTATTGATTTCTGGATGTTGAATCAACATTTCATCAATTGGATAAATCCACTTTGATCATGGTGCACTACTCTTTTAATATGATTGTATGCATTTTGTCAGAGTTGTTAAGAATTTTTGCTTGTATGTTCATCAGGGATATTGGTCTGAAGTTTTATTCCTTGATTTGTCTCTGTGTGGTTTTGGGATCAGGGTAATACTAGCTTAGAATGTGTTTGAAAGGATTAACTCTTATTCCATTGAATAAATAGGAGTATTGGTGGATAAAACCAATACTCCTCAAACATTCAAGACTTTGATGATATTGAAGATCTTAGCTGACAATCCATCTTGGGAACCCACATTTCTTATGGAGAAAGGCAGCCAGAACCATACTGGACTTCTGGAAAATGAGAGGTAATTATGTATTAGGCCACTTAGGCCTAGGGTTTGTCAGATAGACCATGTACTGAAAATTGTGCCAATTAACTCATGAAAGCTCACATCAACTGAGGAACTCTCAAGGCCTGATGCCATATCAGGGTAAGAAGTACTTACACTCATCACACACTGTTGATCAAGATGAGTGTTCCTCAAAGCCACTGTTTGGCTTTGGAGTTGATGAAAATATCAGAGAAATTTTCTCACAGACACTCTTTATAGATCTGGTACCCAAGATAGTACAAGGAGCATTTCTGCAACTATATAAATGATGCCATAAAACAGAATTCCCAGCAATCCACTAAATGAGATATTTGATATTGACTTATTTGCTTTGCTTTGGTTTTAAATTCCAGGCATACACATCTCTGTGTGCTCTTATGCAGTGCTCAAAAAGCAAAATTTTCCAGGTGGATGGTTACCCATCCATTCCATTTAAACACTTCCACAATAGGAGAAAACAGGAAGCACTTGACAACTCATCACTGACAATCTGCAAATCTTTTTTATTTTAATTTATTTTTATTGTAAACAAATGGGATACATGTTATTTGTGTTTGTACATGCAGTAACAACTTACCATAAGTGTAATCATATATTTACATAGGGTAATGATGTGTGATTCATTCTGTTATTTTTTCCTTCCCCCCACCCTCCCACCTCTCTTTTCCCTCTATAGAGTCCCTCTTTCCTCCATTCTTGCCAACCTCCCACCATCCAATATGTGTCATCATCCACTTATCAGCAAGATCATTTGTCCTTTGGTTTTATGAGATTGGCTTATCTCACTTAGCATGATATTCTCCAATTTCATTCATTTGCCTGCAAATGTCATAATTTTATATGAGTAATCCATTGCAGGACATCTAGGTTTGTTCAACACTCTGGCTATTTTGAATTGAGCAGCTATGAACATTGATGTGGCTGTATCTCTGTAATACGCTGATTTGAAGTCCTTTGGGTATAGGACGAGAAGTGGGAGAGCTGAGTCAAATGGTGGGTCCATTATAAGTTTTCTAAGAAATTTCCACACTGTTTTCCAGAGTGGCCGCACTAATTTGCTACCCCACCAGCAATGTATGAGTGTACCATTTTCCCCACATCCTCTCCAACACATATTGTTGCTTGTATTCTTGATAATCGTCATTCTAATTGGGGTGAGATGGAATATTAGTGAAGTTTTGATTTGCATTTCTCTCATTACTAAAGACGGTGAACTTTTTTTATATGTTTGTTGATTGCTTGTAGACCTACTTCTGTGAAGTGTCTGTTCATCTCCTTAGCCCATTTGTTGATTGGGTTATTTGAATTCTTTGTGTAGAGTTTTTTGAATTCTTTATATATTCTGGAATTTAGTGCTCTATCTGAAGTATGAGTGGCGAAGATTTTCTCTCACTCTGTAGGCTCTCTCTTTGCATTGCTGATAGTTTCCTTTGCTGAGAGAAAGCTTTTAGTTTGAATCTATCCCAATTGTTGATTCCTGCTTTTAATTCTTGTGCTATGGGAGTCCTGTTAAGGAAGTCTGATCCTAAGCCAACAAGTTGAAGACTTGGACCTACTTTTTCTTCTATAATATGTAGGATCTCTGGTTTGATTTCAAGGTCCTTGATCCATTGTAAGTTGATTTTTGAGCAGGGTGAGAGATAGAGGTTTAGTTTCATTCTGTTGCATAAGGATTTTCAGTTTTCCCAGCACCATTTATTGAAGAGACTATCTTTCCTCCATTGCATATTTTTGGAACCTTTGTCTAGTATTAGAAAATTGTATTTATTTGAGTTGTGTCCATGTCCTCTATTCTGTACCATTGATCTACCTGTCTATTTTGGTGCCAATACCATGCCATTTTTGTTACTATTGCTTTGGAGTATAGTTGAGGTTCTAGTATTGTGATACCCCCTGTTTCATTCTTCCTGCTAAGGATTGCTGTAGCTATTCTGGGTTTTTTATTATTTCAGATTAATTTCATGATTGCTTGCTTTATTTCTATAAGGTACAACATTGGGATATTAATTGGAATTGCATTGAACATGTGTAGCACTTTTGATAGAATTGCCATTTTGACAATATGAATTCTGTCTATCCAAGAACATGGGAGATCTTTCCATCTTCTAAGGTCTTCCTCAATTTCTTTCTTCAAAGTTTTGTAGTTTTAATTGTAGAGATCTTTTACCTCTTTGGTTAGATTGGTTCCCAAGTATTTTATTGTTGTTTTGGGTATTGCAAATGGAGTTGTTTTCCTCATTTCCTTTTCAGATGATTCATTGCTTGCATATAAAAATGCTTTAGATTTGTGCATGTTGATTTTATAGCCTGCTATTTTGCTGAATTTATTGATGAGGTCTAGAAGTTTTCTGGAGGAATTTTTTGAATCCTCTAAATATAGAATAATGTCAACAGCAAATAATGACAACTTAAGATCCTCTTTTCCTATGCGTATCCCTTTAATTTCTTTAGTCTGGCTAATTGCTCTGGCTAGAGATTTGAGGACAATGTTGAACAGAAGTGGTAAAAGAGGACTTCGCTGTTTTGTTACTGTTTTTAAAGGGAAAGGTTTCAGTTTTTCTTCATTAAGAATGATGTTGGACATGCGCTGAGCATAAATGGCGTTTACAATGATCAGGTATGTTCCTACTATCTGTATTTTTGTAGTGTTTTGAGCATGAGGTGGTGCTGTATTTTGTCAAACGTTTTTCTGCAACAATTGAAATAACCATATAATTATTATCCCTAAGTCTATTGCAATGATTGAATATGGTTATTGATTTACAGATGTTAAACCATCCTTGCATTCCAGGGATGAACCCCACTTGATTGTGGTGCACAATTTTCTTAATATGCTTTTGGATATGGTTTGCCAAAATTTTGTGAAGGATCTTTGCATCTATATTCATCAAGATATTGGCCTAAAATTTTCTTTTCTTGATGTGTCTTTTCCTGGTTTAGGTATGAGGGTGATATTACCTTCATGGAATGAGTTTGGTAGGGTACCCTTCTTTTCTATTTCCTGGAATATTTTGAGAACATTGGAATGAGTTCTGCTTTGAAGGTCTTGTAGAACTCAGCTGAGAATCCATCTGGTCCTGGGATTTTTTGGATGGTAGCTTTTTAATGGTTTCTTCTATTTCAGTGATTGATATTGATCTGTTTAAATTATGGATGTCCTCCTGGTTCAGTTTGGGAGGAGCATATGTCTCTAGAAATTTGTCAAGGTCTTTGGTACTTTCTATTTTGTTGGAATACAGATTTTCAAAGTAACTTCTCATTATGTTATGTATCTCAGTGGTGTCTGTCATATTTTCTTATTCATCACGAATTTTAGTAATTTGAGTTTTCTTTCTCCTTCTCTATGTTAGTGTGGCTAAGGGTTGGTCTATTTTGTTTACTTTTTCAAAGAAACAACTTTGAGGTTTGTCAATTTTTGAATTGTTTCTTTTGTTTCAATTTCATTGATTTCAGCTCTGATTTCAATTATTTCCTGTCTTCTATTAGTTTTGCTGTTATTCTGTTCTTCTTTTTCTAGGGCTTTGAGTTGTAATGTTAGGTCATATTGTTGTTAAGTTTTCATCATTTTCTGGAATGTGCTCCATGCAATGAATTTTCCTCTCAGTACTGCTTTCATAGTGTCCCAGAGATTTTGATACATTGTATCATCATTCTCATTGACCTCTAAGAATTTTTTGTCTCCTCCCTGATGTTCTATATTATATGTTTCATTAAATAGCATATTATTTAGTCTCCAGGTGTTTTAGTAATTTCTGTTTTTTATTTTGTCATTGATCTACTCTAAATCAATTATGATCTGATAGAACACAAGGCAGTATCTCTATTTTTTTGCATTTCCTAAGGGCTTCTTAGTGGCATAAAATGTGGTCTATTTCTAAGAAGGTTCCATGTTCTGCTGAGAAGAAAGTGAATCCACTCAATGATGGATGGAATATTCTACAAATGTCTATTAAGTCTAGGTTATTGATTGTTTTATTGAGATCTATGGTTTCTTTGTTTGGTTTTTGTTTGGACAATCTATCTAGTGGTGAGAGCAGTGCATTACAGTCACCCAGAATTATTGTGTTGTGGTCTATTTGATTCCTGAAATTGAGAAGGATATGTTTGATGTACAGGGATGCACCATTGTTGGGGCATAAATATTTACTATCATTATGTCTTTCTGATTTATGGTTCCCTTAAGCAGTATGAAAAGTCCTTCTTTATCTCTTCTGACTTCTGACTAACTTTGGCTGGAAGTCCACTTTATCTGATATAAGGATGAAAACCCCTGCTTTTTTTCTGAGTCCATGTGCATGGTAGGTTTTTTTTCCCATCCTTTCACCTTTAGTCTGTGAGAATCTTTCTATGAGATGTGTCTCTTGCAGGCAGCATATTTTTGGGTCTTTCTTTTTAATCCATTCTGCCAGTCCATGTCTTTTGATTGATGAGTTTAGGCCATTAAAGTCCAGGGTTATTAATGAGATATGATTTGTCTTCCCAGTCATTTGGGCTCATTTTTGGTTTTTAATTTGGCTTGGTTTCTCCTTTGAGTGGTTTTTGTCTAAGGTAGTTTCTCCCTTTGATGACCTACAGTGTTGTTTTTCATTTCCTCCTCATGGAATATTTTGTTGAGAACATTCTATAGCGCAGGCTTTCTATTTGTAAATTCTTT
This sequence comes from Sciurus carolinensis, assembly GCF_902686445.1. Taxonomy (NCBI): domain Eukaryota; kingdom Metazoa; phylum Chordata; class Mammalia; order Rodentia; family Sciuridae; genus Sciurus; species Sciurus carolinensis. The sequence goes on from NW_025920365.1 coordinate 16,809, forward strand.
TAACTTTTGTTTTTCATGGAAGGATTTTATTTCATCTTCAAATCTGAAGGTTAGTTTTGCTGGGGAAAGGATTCTTGGTTGGCAACCATATTCTTTCAGAGCTTGACATATGTTGTTCCAGGCCCTTCTAGCTTTTAGAGTCTGGGTTAAGAAGTCTCCTGCTATTCGTATTGGTTTCCCCTATATTTAACCTGATGCTTTTCTCTTGCAGCCTACAAAATCCTATCTTTAATTTAAATGTTAGGCATTTTCATTATAATATGCCTTCTTGTGGATCTGTTGTGATTTTGTGCATTTGGTGTTCTGTAAGTCTCTTGTATTTGATTTTCCATTTCATTCATCAGATTTGGGAATTTTTCTGATATTAGTTCATTGAATAGGTTGTTCATTCCTTTGGTTTGTATCTCTGTGCCTTTCTCAATTCCAATAATTCTTAAATTTGGTCTTTTCATGATGTTCCATAGTTCTTAAAGATTCTGTTCATGATATCTTACCATCTTCTCTGTTTGGGCGATTTTATTTTCAAGGTTAAATATTTTGTCTTATTTGTCTGAGGTTCTGTCTTCCAAGTGTTCTATTCTTTTGGTGATACTTTGCATTGAGTTTTTATTTGCTTTATTGTTTCACTCATTTCAAGGATTTCTGTTTTTTTTTTTTTTTTTGAGAATCTCAATCTCTTTGGTGAAATGATCTTTTGCTTCCTGCAGTTGCTCTTTCAGCTTACTGGCATTATCACTCATTACCTGCATTTGCTTTCTTATATCATCCTTTGCTCAAGAATCATCTTAATCATGTATAATCTGAAATCCTCTCTGACATTTCTTTTAACATACTCTCATTGGATTCTATTAACATAGAATTTAGATTTGTTTGGATCATTTTCTTCTCTTGTTTTTTTTTTTTATGTTGTTCATGTATCTTCCACTCTAGCATTGCAGATCTGGGGTATTGCAAATTTCCCCCTATAGACTTATAGTGGCCCAATAGGTTTCCAAAACCTTTACTTTAAGGGGAGATCAATATTAGCAGTGCCCAATTTAAACTCTGTGCAATCCTGGACCAAATAGCCCCTATGAGGACAATAACAAAATTGTCATAATAAACAGAATGAGTTCAAATATTATCTTCAGTAAAACAAACAATTTTGCAATAAGGTCTGCAGTTTTTAATGGAGGACAAAGAGGATGCAGAGGGATATAGAATGTAGCTGTTAATGGGGAAGAAAAAGAATATACAAAACTTCTAGATAATAGAAAGAGTGAGGGTGTAATCAAAAGAAATTGAATGTTAGCATGCAAAAAAGGGAGAAAGAGACTCTGAGGGAACAGGTAAACAAAAGGAAAAGAGAGCAAGAAAAGTAAAGAAATAAAAACTTAAAATTTTTCAATAAGGAAAAAATATTCTACAGAATAACAATCATATAGTAATGAAATCTCCCAGTCTTCAGTAGCCTGATGCATGAGAGGTACCTGACAATGAGCTTCAAGTCTCCAGCAGGTGTCTCAGGATGGGATTTGTCCCACTTAAAGATTGGAGTTTTGGCTTCCAGGTTTATCCAGGATGGCTGCTCTGGCTTCCAAATGTGTTGGCAAATGGAGTGCTGCAGCTCAGGGTGTGGACATGGTCAGTTGGAGGTCCTGAAGCTGGGTTCGTTTGGTCAGGTATGGGTCCTGGAAGTCAGGTGTGTTTGGTGTGGTTGCACAATTCTGAAGGCTGGGTGCAATCAGTCTGGATTACCAGTGATAGGGTGTAGTCAGTTGGTCTTGGGGTCCTGGTGGCAGGGAGCAGTCAGTCAATGTGAGAGCCCCAGAGGCAGGGAGTGATCTGTTGGGCTGATGAATCCTGGAGATGGGACTCACTCAGTCTGCTCAGGTGTCCTATTGGACCTGGCTTTTGTCTTAAAATGGTGGCAGCCATGTGTAATCAAACCTGCAGGTACTGTAGCAGTAAACTTCCAGGCAACAGCAGGCAGCTGGTGCTCCACTGGTGGTCAGCGATCAGTTTGCTGACACTTTTCAGACAATCGCGAGGTGTGCCTTGTGTGTTAGGTGATGGATAGGTGTAAGGCAGGTGATGGACAGGTGAGAGGCAGGCAAATGGCAGATGATAGGCACCTGACTTGAGCAATCTGCACTCAAAAAGGCATTGATAGGCTGGCAGACTGCAGGTCATCACAGTAGACAAATGGGGTAAACAGCAGGGGATTAATAAGCAGCAAAAACTGTCTCACCAAGAAACAAATATACTGTTCTTGAAACCAGAGTTATGGAGTGACAAGGAACACAGCCTACCTCTAGTCTTCCATCCCAATCTGACAATCTTATCACACGGGATAAAGAATCACCCTTGGCAGGAAAACTGGAGATGCTTGCTATCTGATATACTGGCTACAGTGTTGTGACCCTTAGAAACCACACTGTAACAGGAATACTGATGACACTGAAATAAATGAATATATAAAGTTCTTTCCATATCTCCAACCTTATCTTAGATTTCCCATGAAGCAATTAAAAATGCATTAGTTGGCTGTCATGACTGGAGTCTTCTTCAAGGAAACTGATATCTGTAGAGAGAATTAGGAAAATGAAGCTTGATATGTTATCATTTATTTAAGAATTGCTCCATTTGTAGTGGTGTTAACATGATCTGCTTAAAAGTAATTGACTAGAAAGCAAAACAAACCATTGGAGAAATGAAGAAATAAAACTTTTGAAAGCACATTTATCTCAAAAACAAATATTCAATGTAAAAATTACTTGGGTCAGTTTTAGCCTTACCATAAAACTTTGATATTTTAGAATTATTTTATACCAGAAATGTCAAGAATTTTTTACAAGTTATAAAATGTGTCCACTGAGAAATATCAAGTAATTATTTTGTCAGAATGGGCTTGTTAAATTATGCCTGTGCATCTGCAAAATCTCATCATTATCATTTAAAGGACACTAGTTATAAAGAGATCTTGGTGACATAAAATAGACATGTGGAGGAGCATCCTTTAGTTATTTGTGATGTTGTGAGAGTGGGACAGTGTGTGTGGGGGGGGCAGAATTCTACAGAGAAACCCCAGCTGGGAGGTTGTCTAAAATATTCATCCTGTGACCTGTTTTTCCAGATTTATCTGTGTATGGTTATGTAGAACAAATTAACCTGCTGTAAGACTCACACTCAGTCTTCCCACTTGGGAAAAGGAAGATCAAATTTCATTCTTTGTCTACCACTGTGGCCACCTGCCACATGGATGGAGTCAGTAATTTTCTGGGCTCAGAAGTATGGTTCAGAAAATGAGAGATAATAATGCAAAAAGTTGCCCCATAGTACTCTCCTGATTGGTGGACTAAACTAAAACTGAAAAGAGCTCTTTGCAGAGGGAGAAGTTACTTCTCTTTTTATACAATTATTCAATTATTATGACCAAAATCTAGTAAGTATACTGCACACTCTCTTCCAGTTATCATTAAATAGTTTAACTCTGCTAGCAAAGATACCATTTCTACTCAATGCTTTCACTAAAAATATCTCTCCTCTATCATTTTAGTTCATAACCACCTCTATCATTGTAGTTCATACCTGGTGTTCTGTTTGTTTGTTTTTTGCAAAAATGATTCAATTGATTAGTGTACAACACATATTTATTGAGGTTTTTTTTTTGCCATGCCCTAAATAAATATAGGAGATACAATGAAGCCTTGATGATCTGCTCCCTGTTCTTTTGATGTTATATTTTCATGTAATTTTTATGTTTTATATGAATGTGGGGAAATTACAGATGTTTAATTAGTACTCTGAAAAAATAGTGTACCATGTAAAATAAAAGATGGAAGGTATTTGATTAGCACTGTGGAGAACATAGGGTAGGATGTAAAATAAAAGACAGAGGGTATTTAGGGAGAGCCAGGGGGAAAATTTCTCTAGGTTGCAAGCAGTTTACCACTCAGGAAGTGGGAGGAAAAACTGTATATCAAATTGTCCCTCAACATAATATTTTAAAACTAACCATCTCCTGCACTTTTTCTGAATCAGGAATTGGGAGTGTCTAAGGGGGTGTTTCTGGATAAAGAGGCAACCTGAGGTTGTAGTCAATTCAAGGATCAACTCATGGATGTACATCAAAATCATGGAAAAATGTGCTGTTGACCTCACATCCTCACTGGCTGCTCATCAGGCATTTTAATTACTTTCATGTGAGCCTCTGCACAGTTCTTGTATCATGGTAGGTCTCTTTCTTTATAGTGAAACATCTTTCTGAAGCAATGTACCACCATCTCTGATGTGTGTTCTTGGTTAGACAAACAAACTGTGGTATGGCATGGAAGGATACACAGAAGGATGGAATTATCAGAAAGCAAGTGTTGTTTAGGGCCATCTTTGAAGCTTGAAACCACAGTGACTATCATAAGAAACTTGGATTTTTTTTTTTGCAGAGTTGTCATTGGAAAGTGATATAACATAATTCATACTTTAAAACATTTACCCAAGTTAGAAAGTAATATCTACTCAAGCTACTCAAATTTATTCAATTTGGAAGGTGGTCAAAAAATAAGCAGATAGATGCAAGATTATTGCCATTGTTCCAGTAAGAGAACAAGATCTATAGCTATGTACATAATATTTACAGAAATTTGGATAAAGATATATTTAGAATATATTTCAGGTATTCATAAGAGCATTCACTTGTTTTCCACACTAAATGCCAATGCAGATAACACCCAGCCTTGCTATTTATCAAACATCAAGTAAGAGTATTTTAAAATTTATTCTGCACAATTAGAATGTAATCACTAGAAAATAGTAAATGCTTTAATTTTATTATCTATACCCTCACATTAAAATTGAGTCATGGTATAAATAATTTACATGTAGGGATAAGTTCAAATATGGCAAAATGTTATGATTAATATGAATGGTGTAAAGGTATTAATACAAATAAAAATAGGATATTGTGGTATGTTAGGCATTAGTTTAAAGACATTAAACATTAAAACTATTCAAAGCTATTATTTCCCTCATTATATAAAAAATATGATATTTGGAGAAATTAAATGATTTCTAGATTACCAATATAGTAGTTAGTTGAGTCCACACTGGAAAACAGGTTCATTTTATTTCACATCCTACTCTATAAATCAATGTGGAGTTTGCTACCTCTATTACTGCACTCTTTTCTTCTGAATTTCTTGATGTAGGTTTTTTTTTTAACCATTAACTTCATCTTCTCTTTTTTTATTGGTATCTGAAATTGAACCCATGAATAAGCACTGAGCCACATGTTCTGTCCTTATTTTATTTTATTTAGAGACAGGGTCTTGCTGAGTTGCTTTGGGCTTTGCTAACATGCTGAGACTTGCTTTGAACTCATGATACTTTTGTCCCAAGTTCCCACAGCTGGGATTATGGATATGTGCTACCACACCTGGCTCACATTTACTTTTGATGAGAAAATAAATTTCATTGAATAAAAGTTGTAATACAAGGTGTACTGAATAATTCAAGGTTTTTTTTTGACTGGGGATTGAACTTAGGTACATATTAACACCTTACTACATTTCCAGTTCTTTTATTTATTTTTTTAAAATTTATTTTGATACAGGGTCTTGTTATGTTGCTGACAGTCCCATGAAGTTTCCTTGACTGGTCTCAAAATTGAGATCCTCCCCCCTTAGATGGCTGTAATTATTCAGGATTATAGACAATTGCCACTCTGCACATCTGAATTTCTTAAAATACAATTGAAGAAAACATTCAGAATGCATTTCAATGGAAGAAATACATATAGTGCAACTTTGTAACTGCATAAGATGTTACAAAAAGGAAACACAAATATTTGATGAAATAATTATTAAATGATGCTATCTTGCAAAATTTCTGACCACAATTTATCAGAATGTTTTCTACATGTCTGATTCCATAAGAAACATTTAATCATATTCACAAATCATCTTAATGGAAATAATATTTTTTTTTAAAATAAGCAGCAACCAAACAGAAATAGCCCCTGAAACACCAAACATGTACCTTTTATGTCTCACACTTTGACAAATGACTGGCTGATGTACTGGATCATTTAATTTGTGAAAATAATCTGAGACCAGCAGTTAGTATTCATTATTAAGGCTATTTGTTCTCAGTCATAAGAGGCAAGTGGCAGTCTTTGGTTCTTTATTATATCTGTTTTTCAAATTCTTTAGGAAACTGCCTTCAGTCATTAGGATTAGCTCAGAGAAATAAACTAAATTGGGATAAATAATTCACCAGATGCCACATATTTATTTAATTGAAGTAGATGAGTACTAAGTACAATAGAGAGGATTTGTGTTTTTCTAATTGGCTGAAATAATATATTTTCTCCATTTCATGCTGAATGGTGACAGTATTTCCAGAGTATTATTTTGATTTTATTATCAGTCTTTTCCATTCTAAATTTGAAAAAACATTTAAAACAGTTGGGCTTTAATTACTATGTTAGAAAGGTACAGTATTTAAAGAATTGAAATTTTAATTAAAAAACAGGCAGTTTAATGAACAAAGTTTAAGAAAGAAGTTAATGTTTTCTCTGTTAATAACCATAGAGAAATCATTTAGGATTATCAGAAAAGAATTAACTACTATCCTTGCAACACATCACATGATACTTTCACTATATATTTGTAGCTTTGAAACTTAGATATTTTTATCTATTTCTCCACCTTTTCCCTGACCTTCTTCCTGATCTTCTTTTCCCTAAAATTCTCCTCCCTGATCTTCTTTTTCCTAACCTTCTCCTTTCTAATTTTCTCTTCCTTGATCTTTGCATTCCTGAACTCTCCTCCCTAAATTCATTTTCTCTGAATCACCCCTGTAAAAGCCTCCTGTTTCTGCCAATAGGGAGAATCACAGACTTTAGGACAGCAGTCCCCTGTTTCTCCCTTGCTAGCAAAGCAATAAATCATCTTTTTTTTTTCTTTTGCTCAAAACTGTGTCCTCATTATTAGATTGGCATCTGGAATAAGGACTGAACTTTTGGCAATAAATTTGGCACTCTAGATGGGAACTGAGAACAGCACTTTCTCCAAATTTCTTGATCAGGCTTTGCCTTCATGTGACTCCCAAATCCATGAAAAGAATACAAGATGACTGGTGAGTTTGTTGAGAGCAGACTGCTGAAGAAATTTTGTGATGGTGAGTTTGCCTCAGACCAAACCAGAGGAGCTGTTCCATGATTAGAGGGTGGGACTTAAGGACTGTCCCAAGAGCTGTTGAAGCTCTTTTAGCTTTGGGGACTTCCTGCCTTTTTTCCCTGAATTGCACAAGTTGCTCTATAAGTTGCTTTATTTTGAGAAAAAGGAAAATGAATACAAGAAATTGTGACTTCCTTTGCCATTTGGTCTTGGCCTTGGCCATTTGGTGTGCACACCAAGACCCTTGATTCCATACACCCAATTCTTCTTTGTGGGAACATCTGATTGCTTCTTCTTGGGACATCTGTGGCTCCAGTTGTGTAGGAGTCATGATTCAGTGAGACTTAAGATTCTAGAAATAAGAACTTCCTTTTGATCTCTTCTAGGTTCTCATCTGTTTGTTGGCCTTGGTCTTTGGAATTCCTCCTGCTTTTCTGTTTATTTGTATATACTAATGCCCCTTTTGAGATAAGGCTTGTCCTTCATTGGTTCTATGGTTATCTCTTCGGAAAAATCTTCCCTGGGCAATTTACAGGTTTCCATCCGTTGGCCATGGATTTGGGGTTCCTCTCTGGTTGTTTCTCTCTGTTTCACTTTTTTGTACAATATTGCAGTTGGAATTGGTCTGTTGGAGGTAAAGTGGGTTGAAAATAGGGCCACCTTTCAGTCTACAACAATGCATTTTACTATATTATTCTGACTTTTAAATAACTTCCTAGATTATTGTACAATCTTTCATTTGAAGTTGATCTGTCCAAGTTAAAGTAAATGAGAGAAATTTGTGCATGCAGGTTGGTCTGTTTAAAAGATTTCCATATGTTAGCCCTAGTTTTGGTGATCCTCTCTTGTCTGTACATATAGGTACAAGTGTGTCTAGAGAAAGACAGCTTAATGCAACAAAATCTGGAATTTGATCCTGTAGTGATAAGCCTGTATAAGAAAGAGGGTTTACTGTCAAACAATCAGGATTTTAAATGGTTTTTCTGGATTATTATACAATCTTGACATTGATGTTTGTCTGCCAGGGTTAAAGTATATTAAAGAAATTCTTTATATACAGGCATTTGTGCAGTTGCATAAAAGGGGTCTGAAGCATCAAGAACTAAGTTGAAGATGCCAAATCTGAGTTTGGTCCCAGGAAGTTGCAGATCATCTCATTGAATTCAAGTACACTAAACCTAAGTTGGGGGGAATCCCAGAAAATCTGCCTAGGCTGTAAAAAATGGGCAGAGAACCTGGCCTCTGCCCTGCCTTCCAGTGCCATTTCTCATGGAGGTTGGAGTTTGCTGTCCACAAGGATGTGGCAGTACATTACAGAACTCTCAGTTTCTGAACTGGGGACAGGAATATTCTCTCCTTTTCAGATCTAACAGGGGACCCCATTTTTCCAGGAAATATTCATTACTGGGGTGTCCCGATCCACGGGACATCAACGCAGGACAGCGAACCTAAGAGAGAAGGAATGAAAGAGGCAAGAGACACAGGGAGTGACAGCAAGACAGGAATTCTTATCAAGCTGCAAATTTTTATTGTTCTCATGGGCATTTATGCTGAGGCAATGAGGGGTATGATGAGACACAGTCTAGTTGGCTGTGTTCTTCTTTTGGGCTCCTGATAAGGTTCAAGTTCGAGCTGGCGGGAAGGTGAAATCCCGGAAGAGAAATGGGGGTGGTGCCATAGGCAGAACTATCAGACGGGAGGGGAGAGAGGCGCCCTCCACCAATTCATCAGTCCTCAGCTGAAGGGTGTTTGCACAGGGGAGGCAACTGCAAAATTTTTCCTGGGCTGCTGCTTATCGTAAAGGTCAGAACATTCTCATAACGAGAACTTCTTCTTGGTCCCTGACATTTCCCCCTTTCTTATATAAAATTATTGTCCATATTCTGATAGCCATATTTTAAGGGGGTGATAGAGGTTATGTGGTGAGGCGGGGGGGTGGCCTGCCTGAACAGGTACAGAGCTGGAGTGACAATCCCTCGGGAACTGCAACTATCTTAGGTTGTCCGTAACAGAGCAACATCCTTACCCGTCATTGGATAATGAGACTCTAGCCCTCATTTCCTGTCTTAGGTTGGTATGGGCTCTCATGAATCTTACCCGTCATTGGCTGTCCAGTTCAGCTCACAGGGGTGATGGTCTTTTAAGATCACCATCACGATCCATCATCTGCAGTCAACGATAATGAATCTGAATAGGTTTCACCAGTATAGCCTCAATATGAGCTCTAATAAAAGTCACGATCTTATTGAATATCAAAGGACCTATAGATATGTTAAGCAGCAAGCAAAGGAGGGAACCTAGGAAAGGAAGGAGATAGGGAAGGAGTCCACTGAATCCAGTCCATAGTGGATCATCAGCCAGTGCTCATCCGTGTTTTTCTAAGTCTTCCTGCAGCTGCTTGATCTTGTCCTTAACAATCCCTGACCTGTTGGCACAGAAACAGCATTTTTCCTGCAAAGTCAAACAAATGCCTCCCTGTTCAGCAGTTAGAAGGTCTAAACTTCTTCTATTTTGTAGGACCACTTCTGCTAAGGTATCCACCTGATCTTGAAGATCTTGTATGGTGTTTCAGAGTATCTGTACATCAAAAATCAACTGTCTGGATAATTTTGTATATTGAGTAAGAGAGACCCCCAAACCAGCAGTACCTGAGGCCACTGCTGTAGTTATTCCAAGTCCTGCAAGTAAAGGGATAAAGGTGACAGCACGTTTAGCTCGTCCTGCAATGTGATCAATTGTTGTTATAGAAACAGACTCATCTCCTGGAATAATGTCTACATCTGGGAGCAAGGTGGTTAGGACACATAATCCAGTCCAGCTGTTTGGCAGTTGAGTGAAAGCCTTATTACCTCCACAGACAAATACAGTGCCATTAGGGGGGCACAATGTCTGTGAAAAATTGAATGTCTCGGAGCAATCAGTAAATGTCATAATCCCTACATTTAAATCACAGGTATTATTATAGCCAGGTGAGAAAAAGCAAGTAGTATTGGAAAATATGAATGACTGTACCAAAAATGGTGGAGTCGGTAGACAAATTTCACTGGTAAAATTGGACCACAGTGTATTAGGATAGGTTACATTCTCAGCAATTTTTCTATTAAGGGTAGCAGCTGAGTCATTTCTGTAATCAATCAGAATAGCTAATGGAGCAGGATGTCCTAGCTGCAAGCAAAGCCAACAATCTGCAGTCAAGGGAGAATTGGACCGATTAAGCAAGGCTTAGTGGCTTCAAGAATATCGTAATTGGCGGGGTCTATCTCAGAAGGTCTGTGTTTAGGTAGTGCTAGTGGGTGATATAAGAGAGTAGGATGCAGTTCCTCGTACATCCATTGAATTTTCTCATGGACTTGCATGGACTTTCTCTATTAGAATCTTGGGGGCCTCCTCCCTCAGATACATGTAGGGGAGCCGTGGTAGACCAACAAACTGTTTACCCTACTAAGTCTGCAGGACAAGAGGCAACACTTAATTTTCCAGGGGTATTAGACCAATCCCCTCCAGTCGATCCTTGATGGGACCTTAATAATGTGGTAGTAAAATAGATTTTAACTTTCTTACCCTAGACAATGAAGGGCATTCGGCTGCAGAACAGGTTTGAGCTGAGGAATAACAAGAACTATGGAAGGAAGTGTGAAAAGTTGTGCAAGAACAGAGTGCAGGTTTGCCATTAACTGAGGGAATAATTTGTGTTTTTTTGATACAGTACCACTGAGTATGTGTCTCCCAAAATGTGATGTGACTGCCACAATCTATCTCTTGGCATTGTTTCAGGAGATTACCAATATATGATGGCTTGTAATTTGCGTCATCAGTACTCAGTATAAATCCTCCCTCACACTTACATGGTTTGTTTTTGAGCTCCAGTAGATACTCACAAACCTTAGCAGGGTTCTCAAATCCTGCATGGCTGTGGGAGAGCAGTGAACAGGCAGCCATTATCCAGAGAAGCAATGGTGTGCAGTCACAGGGTTTGCCATTCAGGGGATTTTTCACATGGATTGTTGGCTGCCTCTGTAAGAGAGGAAGATTCATTTTCAGGGGGAAGGTTTCCATTCCTGGATTGTGGTAAATCATTGACCTATTTGACCAGGCATTCTGGTAACCATCTTGGGGCTGCTTGTTCTTGATCTAAAATGCAAGCTCAGCCTCATCCCCAAATGAGGACGGGATCTGGGCCTTTCCATTTATTTGTTAAAGGATTGCGCCACATTACAGATGGGTGAGAAGAATTAGAAGAGAGATGCTAATGTCTGTCCGCAGCCGAATGTCCTTCATTGTCTAGGGTAAGAAAGTTAAGAGCAAATAATGCATGATTAAGGCTATCCCTGGGAGTGGTCAATGCAAGGGAAGAGGCCTTAAGGTGGGTAAGCCAGGTTTTTAAGGTGAGGTGTGCACATTCCACAATGCCTCAACCTTGAGGGTTATATGGAATTCCACTAGTATGAGAGATTTGAAGAGTGGCACAAAACTGTTTGAACTTGATACTGGTATATGCAGGGTCATTATCTGCCTTAATATGTGCTGGCTTTCCCATTATAGAAAAGGCTGAGACAAGATGAGAAAGGACATCCTTGGTAGCTTCTCCGGAATGAGGTGATGCAAAAATAAAGGCATTAAAGGTATCTATGGAAACATGTATGTACTTTGTTTTTCCAAATTCAGGAAAGTGAGTAATATCCATCTGCCAAATCTTATTGGGCAGTAATCCTCGAGGTTAACACCCACATGTTGAATAGGAAGGGAGACAACGCAAGCAGGACATGCTTTTACAATTTCCCTTGCTTGTTGCCTGGTCATTTACAAAGTAACCCAAGGCTCTGAGAATTTAAGTGGTGAAGGTTATGTAAATCTGTGGCCTCTTGGATGGATCCAATAAGAACTGGGAAAAGGGAGCGAGTGGCTGCATCAGCCTGAGCATTACCCCGTGATAGGGGACCAGGAAGATCAGAATGTGCTCTAATGTGTCCTAAGAAAAATGGATGTTTTCTAGCCTGAATTAGTTGTTGAAGCTGGTTAAACAAAAAGGCTGCATTGGAGGAAGTCTTAGTGGCAGGTGAACTCTCCAATAGGGGCACATTTTGGGCAATGTAAGCACTGTCTGTATAAATATTAAGAGGTGTATCAAAAAATGTGATAAAGACTTGTGTTATAGCAAACAATTCTACAAGCTGTGCTGATGGATAAGCAGTGTCAAAGGTGGTGGGCTGATTATCAACAACAAAGGCTGCACGGCCGTTGCTGGAGCAATCTGTAAAAACAGTAAGGACTTGTGGAATAGAAGGCTTCTGAGTAACCCAAGGAAAAATAAATGGATGTAATTGAGCAAAATGCAAAAGGGGGTCATTGGAAGGTTGTTATCAATTGTTCCCAAAAAGCCTGATAGGGCAATACCCCATTCATTCCTTGTCTGAGGTAAAAATTGGGTCTGATTCTTAGTATATGGAATAAAAATGCTATCAGGGTCTTTGCCAAAATGTTGTCAAGAAAGTAGGTGACCTTTAATAATGGTAGAAGCTACCTGAGCAGGATAGACAACAATAACTTTAGAGGATGTGACCGGCAAATGAACTCAAAGCAAGAGGCAACCTTTATCTTTAAAATGTGAATCCCGCTGACAGAATAGTCCCATGGGTGTATGAGGGGTGGGTAATATAACCAAAACCAAAGGAAGGTTATAAGATATTTGTGTAACAAATTGTTGAGCAATGGCCTCTGTGACTTGAATTAATGCTTGCCACACCTTGGGAGTAAGCTCTCGAGGAGAAGAGGGGTCAGAATATCCCCTTAAAATATCATTAAGAGGCAAAAGCACATAGGTAGGTAGTTTTAAATATTGTATTAGCCATTGGATATCCCCTAGTAATTTTTGAAAATCGTTAAGAGTGTGGAGATGGTTCACACGCAATTGTATATTAGGGATTTGAATTTGATTAGTTTGAAGTTTGAGGCCCAAGCAGGTGTAGGGGTCCTGTGTCTGAACCTTATCAGGGGCTATCTGAAGTCCCAAGGCCATAAGGGCCTCATAGAGATCCAAATAACATTTGTTAAGATCATAGGTATTAGGTGCAGTGATTAACAAATCATCCATATAATTTAATATATAAACTTGTGGCCACAGTTTTCTTACAGGGTCTACTGCTTGAGCAACATATTTTTAGCAAAGACTAGGGCTTTTAGCCATACACTGGGGAAGGACCTTCAATTGAAATCTTTGCATAGGGCCCTGAAAATTGATGGGGGGGAGGCTGAAAGCAAACTAGGGTCTGTCCTCAGGATGTAAAGGAATAGTAAAAAAGCAATCTTTTAAGTCGATGACCATTTTATAATAGTCCCTAAAAATAGCTACTGGTGTAGGGATGCCTGACTGTAGTGCATAACCTTATTGATAGCATGCAAATCCTGTAAAAGGTGCCATTTGCCTTATTTCTTCTTAATAACAAAAATAGGAGTGTTCCAGGGTGAGGTTGAGGGTTCCACATGGCTGGCTGTCAACTATTCCTGTACTAACATGGAGGCAGCCTCTAATTTTTCTTGGGTAAGGGGCCACTGATCCACCCACACAGGAGTTTGAGTTTCCCAAATAATTTTGTCTCCATGGGGTTCAGGAGGGTCAGGGACCAACACTAAAAATCCAAATACCCAAGTCCAAATTTGTCTGTTTTTTGTATGAGCTGTACAGGCTCAACCTGTCCTTGTCCTAGCCTCCCAAGGCCTGTACCAGGGATAAAGTCCATACGAAGCATTTGATGAGTGACTAATGAGTTGGGACAAGCAAGAATAGCTTTCATTTGACTTAGAATGTCTCATCTCCAAAGGTTGACAGGGAGATCAGGAACAACGAAGGGGTAACAGTTCCTTTATTTCCTGTGCTATCTTTTGTGTCAGTCCAATTGAATGCTCTGGAGCTATCTAAGGGGTTTTTTTGATTGCCCTATTCCTTTAAGGTCATTTAGTGATGAGGTGAGGGGCCATTCTGATGGCCAATATTTTTGAGAAATAACTGTGGTGTCCGCACCAGTATCTAGGATCCCTTGGAATTTCTTTCCTTCAATAAATAAGGTAAGAGTGGGTCTTCTGTGGGAGATAGGTTGGACCCAATATACATCAGAGGAACTTAAAGAGGCTGTGTTTCATGGTGAATTTTGGGTGGTGGGAGTGTTTCCTGAATTGAGGGGAAAGAGTATTAATTGTGCAATTCTTGTTTCTGTAGGGATGACCGCTATTCCATTAATAGCTATGGCCAGTATTTTAATTTCTCCAGTGTAATCATTATCAATGATGCCAGGGAAGACCTGAACACGTTGTAAGGTGGTAGAAGCTCTACCAAGAATAAGAGCACACATGTGAGGTGGAGGGGGGCCTACAACCCCAGTGGGTATTATTTGGGGTCCTTGCATGGAGTCTAATATTGTATTGGTGGAGGCACAGAAGTCCAATCCTGCGCTGCCTGGGGTAGCAGGTTGGAGGGATGTGATTGTGGAGAAGGACAGGGGGCCTGGATTGGGTTGGGAGTCTGAGAGGGAATAAACCTTATTGCCCCCAGGTTTGTTCTGGGGGTAGTCGGGGCCAGGGGTGGCCCTGAGAGGAGTTTCCCGAGAAGTTAGAGGGAATATGGTGTCCAAGGGCATTGGTCTTGGATCTACACTCCTTGGCCCAGTGACGACCTTTACCACATTTAGGGCAAAGGGTGAGCGGAGGTGGTTTAGCCCCTGTTTGAAGAGATATGGGTCTTTGACCCAGTCTCCCTGTTATGCATTCTTATGTTCGCCCACTGCCCGCGGGGACAATCACAACGTGTACGCTCTTCTTGATCACAGGAACCAAAAGGGCTTTATTCCACAAGTCTCAGACTTATATTGAGAACATCAGCCTATCAGAGAGTAGACTACCAGGAAAGTCAGCCTACCAATGAACGGTCTCCAGGCAGATACCAGGATTGCCTCATGAACAACAGCCAACCAGAGTTTCTTCCTAAAACTTGTATATGAGCGTAGCTATGTCTGGCAAGCTGCCAGGCACCATCTTAGATATCAGACCATGGTACAGCTCTGGGGCCCTCAGAGCCCACCCCTGACATCTCCCCCTTATTCTTTAAATAAAGAAAAGATGACTTGGGACCATGCCTCTCTTAAGTTGTCAATGGCATATTACATCCTTACCCGTCATTGGAATTCTGACCTCCAGGTGTCAGAACCCTGTCTTAGGTTGGTATGCATTTCTACAGATCTTACCCATCTTTGACTACTGGTCCAGCATGCTTAGCCATACTTGGGGGAATGTGCCTGTCTCAATGACTGTCAAAGTCTGTACTATAGCCCGTTGATGACCTCGGGCATCTTGTCGAGCTCTGATTTGACTGCGTATAACATAGGCTATTCCTAAGCAGATAATAATATCAAATGTAGATGACCAATTGCCAGTAAGGTAGAGAGATTTTTAGATAACATAACAACAGAGCTAAGGTTACTATAAGCAATAAGGTTACTATAAGCAGTGGGGTGACACCCACTGCTCTTAAAGGATAAACACATCCCAGTCCCAAAAGTTCTTGCAAGATATCCACTTTTTCTTGTACTAAGTCCACTCTTTGATTTACAAGGAGTATGCCTGCTGTTAGATGTTGGTTTAAGGTCTCTTTAGTCTGTAAGGCTGCAGCTGTATTTTTGGCCAAGTGATTGTTGTTGTTGTCTGTATGGTTGTGTCAATGCTGCTGCTGCGGTTGCGGCTGCTGCTGCAGAGACTCCTACTGTGGCAACCACAGCCGCTGTGATGCCAAAATCTCTCCTGTTTCTTGATAGTAACACTGTCAATTCTGAATCTGTAACAGAGACTGGGACTGGTAGGAAGGTAGGAACACACATTAAGACTGCCAGCGGGAACCTAGAAGCATTCCAACATTGAGAGATAGCACAAATCTGAAGTACAATTGAGAGAAGCAGTTGTTTCGTTAGTCAGCAGAAACATAAAAGGGGGAAACACACAAACTGGGGTAGGTGGAAACATTCATAATTGAACTGTTCCTCCTAAGAGACTAAAAAGAGGTTGTAAGTTAGTTCAAGTGGGGAAAGGCTACAAGCATCATGGTCATCAGGGGTATGTTCAGCATCATCATTTTGTTGGTCTGAATTACTTGTTGGTAGTGTTGGCACTGGTCGAGTTAGTCACTCAGGAACCCAGGTAGGTGATGTTTTATCCTATGGAAACACACAAACCAAGCCACGGCTCCAGTAAAGCACCGGATCTGGGCCATTCCATTGTCCTGTAAGAACATCCTTCCATTTTACCGTCGCTCTATCATGTTGTTTATGATTGCCATGTCTCTCAGCGGTAGAGTGACCCTCATTATCCAGAGTTAAAAAATTTAAAATAAGGAGGCAAAGAGAAAGTTTATCTTTAGGGGACCTGAAGGTCTCCCCTATTTCCCCTTTTTGTTTATAAAGAGTATTTTTGAGGGTGAGATGTGCACATTAAAGTCTGTAAAGGATGAAAAATAGTAGAGTTTGAGGCAATAAGCCCTGCACATTCTAAGTTACTGAGAGCTTGAACTACATATAAAGTATCTGAGTAAACATTGAATGGAATATTAGGGAACATTTTAAAAACTTCAAGAACTGTTAAGAGTTCTGTTTATTGAGCAAAAGAGTTAGAGAAAAGGAATGTTTGGACTTTATCTTGATAACAAATAGCTCCAGTTCCTGTTTTGGATTCATCAGTGAAAATCACAGGAGCCTTAGGAATAGGTTGTTGTCAGGTAACTCTTGGGAATATTACAGAATTATTACTACAAAATTGTATATAAGGATGTTTAGGATAGTGAATATCAAAGTTAGCTTGAGTGGAGCATCTAACAACCTTCCAAGAATCCATGAAATTACATAACCAAGAAAGTTGATGCTTATCATAGGGAATAATGATAGTAGCTGGATGAATTCCAAACACTGTGATAGATGATTTAAGTGCCTTTAGGATTACAGAGAGTGACCATTTACCAAATTTAGTTTTTAAAGAAAAATTTAGACTCTATAGCGTAGTACAATACTCTAACAGTTGCTTAACCATAATTGTATAAACCCCTATTTTTCTAAAGAATAAAACTTAATAGACACAAAGTTAAGAGTAAATTAGTGTTTCTAAGAAATCCTTGTTATTTTACCATGTAATTTTACCATATAGATTAAACTTTGGTTTATATTAGAACATTAGTATTTCACCTTAGGAAAAACCTTAAATAGCTTTAAATGTTTCACATACAGACAACCAACTTAGTTACATGCAAACTTGTTGAAACTTGCCCTTTACTTACATAGACTTTCTTAGCACTTACTGAGACCCTCATGTATTTCATTACACAAGCATTTTCTTACCCAGAAACATTTCCTTTTCCCTTTTACTAAATGTATTTCCATACCCAGAACCTTTATTTTCTCTTTCCTGTTGACCCCTTTTTGTTCACATTCTGAAACAACTCATGAAATTTTGGAATTAAAAAAAATTACTCTATTTTAATAAGATTAAATATTTTGTTATTTATAGTACTCTAATTGAAACACAGTTGAAACTTTTAGAACCTTTTGTGTATAGAATTATACCTGTTAGGGCATAACTCTTAGTAACCTTGCTTTTCAGTTTAGTAATAACACAAAACAATTTTAATCCCATGCATGTCAACACTAATTCACTTATTTTGTTAAAACCAAGATATCAGACAAGTGTCCTGAATGGTATTTGCCAGCTTTTTCTTGTTGGAGGCCTAGGAAAATTGATATTAGACATTTTATAAACATCAACATTTTATTAGTTTGACCACCTAGAGACTTGCGAGTTCTTTTCAAGACATTTTACTTTTATTAGTTTACCCAAATTAAATTGAACCTTTTTAAATCACATGAATTAAAAGTATTTGGATCCATTTTTAAATTTTAATTTTAGGAGCGGTCAGTTTTGATACAGACAAAGCATGACATCAGACAGCACGACGTACACATAACACAAAATCAAAGGCCTTGAAACTTTATAGGTGAATCTCCATTGCAATGTAACAGATGTTCAAAAACTCTAGTTGAATAAAAAAAATAGAACTGATCAAAAAAGTCATGAGCTCAAAAAAAATGTAGAATTCAGAAAAAACAAGAATCCTGGGAAAATGTTACGACCATTAATTATTTTAGTAAAGCACCATAAAATTTACTTTTGCTAGAGTTCAGGTAAGACTTTTGCTTTTTTTTTTTTTTTTTTTTTTCTTTTTCTTGGGTTTGAGACCGGTCTCCTACTGAGCCTTCAGGCTTTCTCTATTTACATTTCAATGTAAGCCTTGACTGAGATTTGGATCTTACAGGGGCTAAAATGTTCCAGCAGGAACTTGATGCCTAGGGCATTTTAACCCTTATTCCTGGTTAGTAATCAATTCAGGTTTGGATGCAGAAAATTGTGAAACAGTTGCCTCCAATACTTGTGAGGACTGGGGCTACTATATCATACTCCTCAGTAGGACATGCCACTGATGGTTGGACTGGTTGGAGGAGGAGGAGGGATTAAGAGGGGGAGAAGAAGGAGGCATTTGAGTTTGCAGGAAGAGCAGAGAAGTGCAAGAAAGAAGAGACTTGAAGATAAAAAATCCCTTTCCATCTGCCCGCTCGCTTGCAGAAGCTGTGTTCCAATATCTTTGGTAGCCACAATCCACCTTCCCATGGAGCCATCTTTCATCCCTGCACAGACCAATTTGTGATCAGTAGTCATTCCTTCCAAAACTAACATTTTAACATTTATCGGGAGGGCCATAAAGGGAGGGGGGAGGTTAGAGTCTGTGAGTTCTTGCCCAGTATCATAAAATGGCTACCAGGAAGATTTCCCACCATCCGGAAGGAGGAGGACGAGGGCTTTCATTGGAGTCTGATGTGGCCCCAGAATACAAGATGGCAGCAATGAGCCCCTCTGGGGTGGTAGTGGGCTCTCCCTATGTGTAGAGGCTGGCTGCCCTCATGGTTCCTCAACCTTGGGAGGAGCGGATGGAGATGGATTGGGCTCCTCATTAAAAGTCTCCCAATGTTGTTTACTATGTGGTAAGTTTCTGGAAGGAGATGCAACAGGAGGAGCCGGCAGTTTGGGGAGAAACTTTGAGCCCCCTTTGGGAGGTCCTGGAGAGAAGCAGGCCTTAATGGCAGATAACATAGGGCAGACTCCTAATGGGGACCCTCCCCTAAACTGATTTCCCTCTTAAAGGTGTCCCAGGCTTTCTCCACCTGTGTATCAGACCACTCAAGGCTGCTACTCTTCAGCATGATTCTAAGAGCTGAGAGCGCAGGGTCACCATGTGTGGTGTGTGTTTGCCCCATCTTTTCTTTAGTAGATCCTGTAATAGCAAGATTTTTTGTTTTACATAGTAAATCCTCCTCCTCATCTGAACTATCCTCACAACCAGTTTCATTTTCCTTGTCTGTCTCTGATCTTATTGATGCTCTTTCTGATGCTTTAGACCTCTCCTCTTTTATTTCCTCCAAAACCTCTTCCCCTTGTTTTATGGCCTCTCTGCATTTGGTTCGGGCTGTTTTAGTTTCAAGAGGAATTCCATTGGTCCAGAGCAAATCCTTAAGGGACCTTCCATGCGCATTCGTTACATTTAAGTGCCGATATTTCTCTATTAAACTAACAGAATGCAAAGCACTTTAACAAGCAAAACAAAAGGGAAAACACTTACACTCAATCTCCGTCACTTATCTCAAGAACTTTAACTCGTCGTTTATCCCACAAACTTTAACTCGTCGCTTATCCAGTGAACTTTAACTCGTCGCTAATCCTGCAAACTTTAACTCATCGCTTATCCTGCGAACTTTAACCTGGCCAGACTGTACTTTACTTTCCCTGTATTTACCTGATCAGTTCCTTCTTTGTAACTCAAGGTCCCGGGTTTCGGCACCACTTATGATCACCCACCGCCTGCGGGGACAATCACAACGCGTACGCTCTTCTTGATCACAGGAACCAAAAAGGCTTTATTCCACAAGTCTCAGACTTATATCGAGAACATCAGCCTATCAGAGAGTAGACTACCAGGAAAGTCAGCCTATCAAGAAACGGTCTCCAGGCAGATACCAGGATTGCCTCATGAACAACAGCCAACCAGAGTTACTTCCTAAAACTTGTATATGAGTGTAGCTATGTCTGGCAAGCTGCCAGGCACCATCTTAGAGATCAGGCCACGGTATGGCTCTGGGGCCCTCAGAGCCCGTCCCTGACACACTCTCACACAAAATGGCCAGGTTGTTTGCAAGTAAAGCAAGTATGTGGGCCAAGGTTGTGAAGGGTCTTGGTTAAGGCGGCACCAATGGCGAGACCCATGGCATGGGATATTCCTACCGCAGCACACAGCCTAATGAAGTCAGAAAGGTCCCCTTTATTTTTATGGGGCCAAAGAACATCTGACATATTGAGTTGGCATTTTCAAAGGCAAGATATTTTACAAAGGAGCTTTCACTTTCACTTGGTCCAAGTAAGCGCTCTGCAGCTAGATTAAGCCGGGCAACAAAGTCACTGTAAGGCTTGTCAGGACCCTGATGAATTTTTGCTAGGGAGGTGTTGGCCGAACCCTTTTGAGGGAGCCATCTCCAAGTGTGCAAACCAGCAGTTTGAACCTGTGCTAGGAGCCCAGTAGGGAAGCGTGCCTGTTTAGGGTTACTATCAAATGGTGCATTACCCACTAGTTTAAAATAGGTCCAGGATTTAGAGGAAGCCTTGGTTGAATTTTTTTGGGCAGTTTCTCAACTGTATTCCCTAAAGTCTGCATTCCACAACAGGAAGTCACCCACACTGAGGGTGGCTCAGGCCAAAAATTTCCAATTATTAGGGGTGAGCCATTGTGCACTATGGTTCTCTAGCAAGGCCAGTGTATATGGTGCAGTGGGGCCATACTGAGCACAAGCCTTTTTAAATCTTTCAGGAAAGTGGAGCTTCAGCCTTTTATAAGAACCAACGACTCCATTCTGTCCAGAGTTGGGCTCCTCCTCATCCCCTGATTCCTGGTCCTCCTCTTGTTCTCGCTCTGGTTCTACCTCTTGTTCCTCCCCTGATTTCTTTTCCTGACCTCCTTCTAGACCCTCTTCCTCAGTCTGTGTGAGCTAATCTGCTTGACTGCAAGTAACTGGAAAGGCAAGAACAGGCTCACCATGTGGCTTCACCTTTTGAGTATTAAGGGGTTTTGGGCCAGTTTGTGTTAACTCCGTGCCCAAGGTTAGTGAGCGAAGTTTTGCATCAAGGGCTTTTAGTTCTTTAAAAAGTTGGATTTGTTCCTGCCTATGTTGGAGAGACTCGCATAAAGGGGTTAGATTAGGCAAGGGAAGTGGGGAAAAAATGTTTGGGGGGGCAGTAGGTCCCTGAAGGTCCTGAACACGAAAGGCAGGGGGTGTATAAGAGGGAAGTGGATTTTTAAGAGGTGGCATGTCTAGAGAATGGTATTGAACCACTGCCTCCTCCAGGGTAGCCTCATCCTCTGGGGTCACCTCACCATAAGGATTTAAAACTGGATAAATCTTAGGGGGATTTTTAGGGGACTCCTTTGGTAAGGTGGGGTCTGGGAGGGTCCCAGGGTCCTGAGAAGACTGAGTAGGGGGCATTTGAATACTAACTGAAGGGCATGCCGAGGGCGGGCGAGAGGTGGATTGCATTGCCTGCTCCCCAATTTTTACAAGTTTTAAAGTACTCCTGTAAAAGGGTGAACTTTTAGAATCTCATTAATTAAATTCCAATAAGAAAAGGCAGTGACGGGCACCTTTTGAGGACCAAAAGTCTCATAATAATCTTTGAGGCAGTCTCCTACTCTGAGCCACCTTTTACCATCAAATGACCCCTCGAGGGGAAACCAAGGACACAAATCCTCTATGTATGAAAAGAATAATTTTAAGCCCTTTTTTCTTAACATGAGCTCCCCGAGTCTTGAGGGCCTCCTTGAAACCGTCAGAAACAAATCATGTGAAGAAGCTGCTTGTCCCATGGTGTGTCACTCACCTTGCGCCAGCCTCACTCTCCTCCTGGGTGTGACTCCTGCTGGCATTTACCGAGGCGATCACGAATCCCACTTGGCCAAGGCTTCCCTGGAGGGCAGCGTTCGCTTCTCAGGCAAAGGCTCCAGTCAAGCATGTTGGGTGCCAACTGTCCTGACCTGCAGGACATCAATGCAGGACAGTGAACCTAAGAGAGAAGGAATGAAAGGGACAAGAGACACAGGGAGTGACAGCAAGACAGGAATTCTGATCAAGCTGCAAATTTTTATTGTTCTCATGGGTATTTATGCTGAGGGAATGAGGGGTATGATGAGACGCAGGCTAGTTGGCTGTGTTCTTCTATTGGGCTCCTGATAAGGTGCAAGTTTGCGCTGACAGGAAGGTGAAATTCCAGGAGAGAAGTGGGGGAGGTGCCATAGGCAGAACTATCAGCCGGGAGAGGGGAGAGGTGTGCTCCACAAATCTGTCAGCCATCAGCTGCAGGGTGCCTGCATCAGCTGCAGGGTGTTTGTGCAGGGGAGTCAACTGCAAAATGTTCCCTGGGCTGCTGCTTATCATAAAGGTCAGAACATTCTCAGAATGAGAACTTCTTCTTGGTCCCTGACACTGGGGCAAAGCAATTCTTGCTATAACAGTTTCTCATCCAACTAAATGCCTAGAGAGAGTTGTAGGATCAATAACTGGTTAAACAAACAACTGTTGCTTAGTTTATAACAATATAGTAGACACCCTAAACATATGTGATATGGTATATATGTGCATCTGTGAACTCTTATCTCTCTAAGCCTTGTCTGTTTTCTGTAAAAATTCATAAAATGTAAGTTTATATAAGCTTACCACTAAGACACCAATATGTGCTACCTTAGATACATTGTATCTGAAATAGAAAGGCAAAACTGTCATTTGAAGCCCTGTCTTATATCTCCTTGCTTTGACTAAGTCAATTTCTGATCATTAACATTGTTTTCTAAATGTATAAGAGATTTAAGGCTATCTTTTGATTTTTGTTAACCCATAAAGACCTGTGATTATTGTCACCATACACTCTGTGTTCTAAATTCTACCGTAATAGTTAAACTTAGTCAAATGTAAAATCTTCTCTTCAGAGATCAGTTTGTCATGTTGGTATTCTCCAAAGTACAATTAGGTGTAGCAAAACACTTGCATTTGTATGGAAATAACAAATTTGATTGATGTTTATCTGTGCATTTGATGTTTCATAGCTAAAGTAACCTGTTGTCAATAAGTTATATGTCCAATTTTGTATGACTCTTTACACTGGAATTGGAATTTAAATGCATTTTGAAAGATATTTAAAAAAAACCTGATCTGTTCAAAGGTGATATTGTAAAACATGGAAGGACTCTGCCACTTTTTATGCAAAAATAAAGTTAGAAGCTATCTCAGTCTGTCTTTGATTTATATTTTCAGATGTAATGTTGTATTGTGTTAGTTGTGAAGAGAGTCTTATCTTACCAAATAAGACTCTATCTTCCACTTACTCCATGTTAGAATGTTTCCAAAATAGTCTAGATGTCAGCTTATTTATAGTTGTGTTCAAAAGATTGATTTTTTTTTGTAAAGAGTATTTTTATCTCAGACAGGAAATATAATATATACCTAAAGGTTCAAGAGTATAAAAGTCATTTTTTTTGGTTCATAGCCATCACAAAAACTGAAGATTTTTTTGCTTTGTTAATTTCATTTTGTATTTTTCATGTAACCTATAGAGTATAAAATGCTTACTTTCAGTACTAATACTAATCACAATTAAATTAAAGGGGTATATGTTCAATTATATATACCTGTTATAACTTGTTACTCTCTCTTTAAACAGGTGAAACTGTCTTGCCTGGTGTTTAAACACAAAAACATGGTGAACAAGGCAAAAAAGTGAAAGGGCCAAGGGAAAAGCAGCCAGTATTTTTGTTTTTCAATCTAAAGTCCTCCAGAATTCAAAGGATGACAAGATCCCTCTCTGGGCCCTGTACCTCTGGTGAGTCACCTGAACTACTGATAAGGGATACTGAGAGAACCCTAGAGAATATGAAGCTAACCAGTACAATTTCTACTAAGAGATGTGTCAATGGCAATGAAAATAACCCTGATTTATACAAGAGAAGCAACATATGATCAGTCAGGCCTCAACCCATCCTGACAGTTGGTACATCTTATACAGGAAAACTAAAGAAGTCAGGATGCTTGCCACCTTGTCCCCAAGAGTGATCTCTAAGGAATCTCAGCTGACATTTAAGAGTCGATAGGAGAAAGGTCAGATTTGACCAACTTGTTCTCAAACACCTGGCAGGAGAGTAAAGCCTGAGCACAGTCCTACATGGACATTTAAAAGAAAAAGCAATGGTTTTTAATCTAACTTAAGAGGAACACTTTTGTGTGCCCTACCATAAGTAAGAAAAGCTGGAGTTTATCATGGAAATGTTCTTAAGTAAGAGTGTCTAATAATAATGATAAGAGTTGCAAATTTCTCATGAGTTAATTTCAGTCTAATTTTATAGACCTACAAATCTTCCTAACCTCCTACATTGGTGATCTTGATCTGGTTTTCACTGATAAGTTTATGAGTTACAGTTCACATGGTTTTCAGAGATTGAGTGAAATGCTAATTTTTTGTGCTTAATATTTCCAAAAATAACAGTTTACTGCCATGTTTACTGTGAACTCAGCATGATCTCTGCCCTATGTATGCCTTGTTCAGTCACATGCCATCTACAACTCTGGACCTCTTGACTGCTCTGATGCTGAATGCCCTTAACTGTTCATGTCCCACTTGATAGAGAACAAGGACTTTGGGATACTTCCCCTAATTTTCCATGCTTTCAGGAAAAAAGAGATTGAAAATATTGTTGTCCACTTTCCATACAGAGATGGTAGAAGTTCACAGTGGGGCAATATAACAGAGGATTACTTGATGCTTTGAGTATATCCCTTGTCACTTTAAAATGATATATATTTTTTTCTTTTTCCTAACCATTTCCCTGACCTTCTCCCTAATCTTTTCTCTAAACTTCTCCCTGATCTTAACCCTAAACTTCTCCTCCCTGATCTTCTTTTCCTTGATTTTTCTCCTTTCTGAATTCTCATTTCTGAACTCATTTTCTCTCATTCACTTCTATAAAAACCCCATTTCCTGATTATGGGCAAAATCACAGTCATTGGAACAGGGGTCCCATGCATTTCTCCTTTGCTAGCAAAGCAGTAAACCATCTTTTTCCTCTTCCAAAAAATATCCTTATTATTGGATTGGCATAAATGACAAGGACTGAACTTCTGGAAACATCACACCCACTGAAGTCATCACTAGTCTTATATTTCATTCAATAGCAAATTAATAGCAAAAATTTATGTGTACATAAGAGGGATCTTAAATAAACTTCCGATTATTAGTTTTCACTACAATTTTCAATGGATATTTGAGGCAAATTTGCAATTTCTATCACAAAATGTAACCATATTGCATCTCTATATAAAAAAAGGAGGAAAAGTACTATTTTACAATATTTCATGGTATTTCCTTCGATGACACTGGTCCTAGCCTACGCACCTTCTTAAAATTTGGAATCATTAAACTACATGTAGAACATAGTAATTTACTTGGGGAATTTTTTTTTTTTTAGTCAGTTTATCCTCAGACACATAAGTTAGAAAAAAGGAATGAAAAAGGAGCATCTCAGAAAAAGAGGGAAGTAAGTAGAGGAAAGATAGGGGATCAAGATGGAGATAGGGAGGAAAAGAAAACTGGGCAATACTCTTCAAAAAATATACTGTATAAATTGTGAATATACCATTGTGAATTCCATATTTATGTATAAATATAATGCACAAATAAAAACATAAATAAATTAAAAGTAAGACCAGAAGAGTAGAGGAAGGGGAACAGGACAAGGAAAGTAAAGAAAACAAGGGAAGTACTAGGGAATGGATTAGAGTAAATGATAATACATGCAAGGAGAAATATGTCACAATGAGAACCACTGTTATGTAAAATTAAAATGTAATGACATTACATAAAACTTAATTTTAGAATTTTATTTATTTAGTATAGTGCAATTCCAGATAATAATAGCAATATTGTTGCAGCCAGAAGACATATTCATGTTTCTTAATGTTTATAGGATACTACTATTTCAGATTGAGAGTTAAAATTTGAAGAAGTACACTATGACCCCTGTATTGCTCACTTTACTATAAAGCTTTATTGGAGTACTTGTTTTAGCACTTGAGATAGACATTCTACATTTATAACTGTTTGTGATTTTTCTCTCCCAAACCCATAATAAAAATAAATATGTCGGAAATTCTTTTATCTTGGAGTAGTCAAAAACAGAAATCCTAAGACCAAAAAGTGACTTCCTTCCATTTGGTACATAGGGATTATAATTTTCAGGTCTTTTTGCAGGTGTGTAGGATTTCAGAACACAAGTAAGCTCAGAATTGTACTCTATCCCTTCTCAGATTCTAGCACTTCTGATTTAAGCTATTTTGCCAAGTCAATCTCTCTATGGTTCTGTTTATTTATGCAAATAATATTTGAGAATTAAACTAAAAAAAAATTGTAGACCTTCACACAATGGCACCTGGTAGGTTTTCACTAAATATCAGCTATCATTTTTGTTTGAGAACAGAAAATATTGTTACACTTGCTAAAATAAATTTTCATGATATCAGCAATGGGTACCCTTTGCACATTTTGATGTAGAGAAAGGACTATTGAATTGACTGTTTCTAGGTCAATAAATATTCAAGTTTGCACATGATATCTAATTCAGAGATCTGAATAAAATTTAAATATAAAAACAGTTTCTCAAAGAAATTATATTTTTTTCTTCTGTTACCTAGATTTCATCAAGAAGTAAGATTTTTGTCCATCTCATTGTCTTCTAAGTATTTCAGTCTCAGACCCATCATGAGAATAAAAGTTGTCCAAAAATCAATTACCTCTATTAATGGCATAATGGAAATTCAGGAGAAATTTTCAAAAAGCAGATTTAGTGATGACTTTTCATCGACATTCACAGAAATGAAAGATGATTTTGCAAACTGTATTCTTCCTGTTTTTGTCTTTGCTAGCTTAGTTTAAACTCTGTTTTAGGTCATCGGTTTTCAGAATTTTGCCAGAATATAAGATGGAAAAGTTAATAAAATCATAAAAAGTAAAATTTAAAATTACCTACACTAGTAAATATTAGAATATCTCAAAATGATGAAGCTGAAAATGATACAATAAAATTTGTTTATCATGGTAAATGATATGATAAATTTCTGTAAGCTGAAGATATTTTAGAACATCTACTTTAATATATATTTATAAACAACTTAATATAACTTGGTAATTCCAACCAGTTAAGACTTCAGAAAGTAAGCAAGTTGGAACTAACTTATGAATTTTTATAACCACAATAAATTTAAATTAGGTGGTTGATCTAAATGTATTACATACAGAAGACTAAAATAGTTATGCTAATTTTTTTTAAAAACTATAAACAGAAGCATGAGGTTGAAATAGTTTCCCAAATATTTCAAAGGCCTTCTTAGGCCTCAGTATTCAACCATGTTACAACATACTCTTCTAGACACTGAAGATGAACACCAGAGACATTCTCTGACCATGTTTATTTGCAAATGTCCTATTATAACAAATCCAGAATTTTCTATATAATTTAATAAATAAAATATCAATACTTTTGTTTGTTTTTTATCTTTCAAGAAACAATAACTTACATATGAATCAGAGAATAAAACTAATGGATATGTGAACAGCAAGCACTGCAGATGAAATGGTAGAAGGCAACATCAATTCTGTAACATTTTTTGTCTTGGACTGGCCCACAGTCAACTACATGGCCACTCTAGGTATGAAGTGCTACTTTTCCTGTATTTTCTTGACTTCACCACTGTAACAATGCTTATGAAAAAAAGGAAAGATTCAATCAAATTTTTTTGCTATAATTTTTGAAACATTTTGTTCTGATTTTGTTTCAATACATTTGAAACACACACCTAACAAAAATACTCATTCACCTCTTTTTCTCCAATAGAACTTTGGATTAATATCTATGAAATTCCTGTGCCAATATTAGAAACACTTCAGTCACATATTTAGTTTTCAACAGTGATTTTAAAAGGGTTTAAAGTGACAAAACAATTTGTCTGAAGGATAATTTTATAAATATGTATATCAAATAGAGTGGTAGGCTCTCTAGGCATCTGCCTCTTTTGCATCCCTCTTCTAATGGATTTTTCCTTGTTTAACACATTGAACTTTTAGACCTCACAGTTTTTTTTTTAACTTACTAAGGCAGAACTTAACTGAGGCAAATTTCATAACATATTTTGATTAAGTTTAAGTAATTATTTTATACTATTTGTATTTTTAACAAATGGTTTTTTATATACAAATAAAATGAATATTACAAAATATTCAGTTTTCTATATTGTCTCCAGTTTTGACAGTTTCTCCAGTATCTAGAAATGTGTCAATGAACATCAAATTTAGATTTTGTTTGGTACTAGTTTTTCAAGTCCTATTACTATATGAGACTGTGGATTATATATAAATAAAGAATATTTATATTCTTAATCTCAATGTGTTTATTTGGGAATGTTCAACTCAGGGTGAGTATACCATTTCTCACACCTGTAAGTTTCAGCAGCTCTGCCCCAACCCAAGTTTTCATTTTATAGTTAAGGAGTAAGTCTTCATCACATGCTCTTCAGATTTTTATTTTTCCTTGCTTTCCACTATCACCAAACTACCTGGGCCAAGTCCTGAAGTCAGATAAATATAATCCAGTTATTCTTCTATTCAAGCAGAGGGTAGCCTCAAATCTCCATAGTCCCATCAGGTAACAAGTATATCCTTGATGCTGTTATAGTATTTCAGAAAATAATTTATTTCTTGCAGCAGTTCAGCCTTTCAATGCTGTTGGAATGTGATGTGATACATTTGTACTTTCATTCACCCATGCTGCAGGGACAGTGAATATGTGTTCTAGTGGGCTCCATCAATATCATTAGGGTGTCATGAAAAAGCCACAGATGGGGTAAAACAAATTTATTTGTGACAATTCCAGAGTCTCTTTATCAAGTTGTCTCCAGGAATGGTTTCCTTTGAGGTCCACACTTTGACATTTATATTGCTCTCTTTTGACTCTGCATAATTTTTTTCTATTCTTCTGT
This sequence comes from Sciurus carolinensis, assembly GCF_902686445.1. Lineage (NCBI taxonomy): Eukaryota > Metazoa > Chordata > Mammalia > Rodentia > Sciuridae > Sciurus > Sciurus carolinensis. Next base: position 46,159 of record NW_025920365.1, read on the forward strand.
ATCCTTATTCCTGCTTTTTATAAAGAGAAAAATTTAATCAGATTAGGCTTTATGCAAATTAACTGGATGAGCAGTAACCATGACTTTAAGAACCATAATTGAACTGGGGATATATCTCAGCTGGTAGAGTATTTTCCTCACATGCCCAAGGTCCTAGGTTCAATCTCCAGCACCACATAAAATAAAAATAAAAATTAAAAAGGAACTATATATTTAAATAAAGTCACAGTCTGAGGCACCAGGTATTTGGAACACCAACATGTGAGATTTAGAGAGAGGATACAATTCAAGTGGTAATATATTCTAGTGGGCTGCTAAAAATAGACTAACAGGAAAGGGAATACTGAATGAATGAATGTGAACATGCAATATTTTAATAAATACAGGCAGATAGCATAATAGATGGGCTGCTGAAGTTTAATTGGCAAAAGAAATCTTTTATTGTAGCAGCTTCTCTCAGCCAGAATTTTCTTGGTTTTGACTTTTAAAAAATTATTTTCCTTGGTTAATCTCTTGTCCATAAAGTAAATAAGATCGCATTGTTCCATTTTTTTTTGTTTCCCAACTGACTAAATGAGTTACTCATTAGTTGACTTATCAGTCATATAGATTATTTTCTTCCCTCAGTCCTACTCAGATTTTGGGCCCCATATTGTGCTTTCTTGCACCACATAGCCTTGAAGCATTTGCCCCAATGTAGAAACTGGGTTAACCTGTTACTGAAGACTTTCCTTAACATGAAAAAGGGCAAACAATAGTCTCTCAATTGAAATGAACCCCATAGGATGTTTTTGCAAGGCTCTATTTAAATTGTACAAGAAATATTATTTCTGTAGACAAATATTCCCTATATCAGGAGTATACTAGACTTCGAGAATCTTAGAAGGAATTTCATACAGTTCTGTCTGGGCTGTTGTCAGTTTGACATATCATGCTGAGAAGCCATTTGCTAAGTAGAAGCCTGTGTTCTCTCATCTCTACACTTGGATATTTTTAGAGGACTCATTTGGATCAAGGCTTCATGGAAGAATTGATATAAGTTGTTCCCACAACTGTCAAAACACCTTGAAGTTACTGTGTAGATAGTGCTTAATCATTTTATGACATATCACCAGATTTTTAATCAAAATCTTATAATCTTTTCATCAGGGTCACTCATGTCATCCACATGCCCAGATGCAATAAACCAACTCTTCTTTTATATAAAATCCAGGTACCATTTCTTTGATATTTTATAGTACTTCCGATAATTGTATGTCCCTCCTTGATCTCCTTTTGCTCTAAGACCTCAATAAAAAAATTTGACTGCATAACTCTATAATGCATGCCTCTCTTTGTTTTGAAAACAAGGCTTGGTGGTCCTTTACATTCCTTGAAATCAGCCTGTTTCATAATTAATAAACCCTGATTTAACTTCCCACATCTTTAACATCAACCTATATTTTGATATGTAAAGAGGTGTTGAGATAAAATTTAGCCGGTGTTGAAGCCAGAATTATGGACAGGCAGTTAGTTTAGAAATAGGGGATGGGGTCAAATCAAGGAAATGGAGGCCATGAAAGCCATCTGCCTCTGAAGTTGGAGATGCCCCTGGGGGAATGGAATGTTAAGGGTCTCTGAAGTTCATTGACTACTGATTGGAGCATATAATTGGACATGAGTGACTCCATGCTGCCAGACCAATCTGACTGTGTAATTTTTCTTTTCTCTCTGTCCTTCCTTCCTTTCTGTGTGAGCCATACTGATATGCTAATTAGGAAACCCTAAGGTGTGCAGTGATATGCTAATGAGTAAACCCTAAGGTTTTACAGTATGATAAGGAATGTGTGCTGTGCCAAAAAAACTATGTGTGCTCAGATAGTTATGCAAATTATGTAACCCTAAGGTTTTAGAGTGTGATAAAGTGTGTGCTGTGATTTTTGCTGATTTTAAAAATGTATAAAAACCCAACGTTGTAACTGGACTGGTGGCAGTCCTCCTTGCTTGCCTCCCGGAGCATGACTGCCCCGTCGGTACCAGCCACCATTGGTCATTGCCTTGCCATCCTCCGAGACTGTTTTGCTGTATGAGAGAACCGTCAATAAAGAGCTACACGTTGGACCCAACTTCTTGGTAAGAGTCAATTCTTGTTTCCTCTGATCTGTACCTCAGGTGAAGGTTCCTAGGTGCACTTCAAGAAGAAGACGCGAGCCGGGTGCTCGCGTCAGTTGGCGTAGTCGGCAGGATCCATATTTCAACACCTCTGCGGAAACTCGATGGACAGTGTGAACTAAGAACCACGCATCTACTGGACTATATGGTGAGAGACTGGTACCGGTGATGTGCTCTGGGTTTTGCTTGCTTGCATTAGTGCTTGCTTATATTAGCTAGAGAATAATTGTAAAAATTGAAAAAGGTGGAGAGTTGTAAAATAGAAGCCAGTCGATGTCAGACCAAAGTAGCTCTTGTTAATTCATCTAATCGGTCAGATTCAGATATTCAAGCCTGAATACTGACATTGCTCACCGCCTTGGCCTGAAACTCCAAAAGGCACGACCGGCTTGCCTGGTCTAAGACCGGCAAGGGAATTTGCTGTGGTTGTATCTGAAACTCCAAAAGGCACGACCCTATGGTCTAAGACCGGCATGGTCAGCAAACCTCAGTTGAAACTCCGAAAGGCACGGCCGGCTTGTCTGGCTTAAGACCGGCAAGGGAACGTGACACCCGCGTTACCCACGGTAGCGGATACTGAGAGGGCGCTGGCAAAGGTAGCGGATGATCCCACAGTAACCCCAAGGTAGCAGACGGCAAGGCAACAAGAGTATATGTCAGTATAAGCTAATACTAAATAATTGATAACTTAAACCGATTCGAATTAAGCTGATAATTTAATTTAAACTTAGCTCGAATTGACATTGAATGGTACGAAACGGAATCCGCTGGCTTTTATTGAGCTATGCTCCGAGACCACTTACTTAGACTGTATTGTCAGGAATTAGATAAAATATATACTAGCATAGGGAAGGATTCGTATATCGTCTGGAGAATAAGGTGTTTTAAGGTACGCGTACTTGCAAAAATCGTCAAGAAGTTGTATTGTTAATTTTGACTCTAAGATTGTGAACCATGGCCATGGTCAGTCTAATTAGTAAATTTAAGAAATTGAAGGTGACGGATACAGAGCCTGCAGGTTTAAAACCCCAATCTCCATGGAGAACATGTGAAAGGATTATACAAGGGAAATTCCCCAAATATGAGAAGGGAACGGACGTAGCCGTCCCACTAAGTAATCCAGAGACTCTGGAGCCCATATTGGCTCGGGCAGATAGGAAAGAAATCCCGGGAATCTTGTGTAAGGTTATAGATGATATACATAGTGATAGAATGAAAGGAAAGAGGCTAGTGAAAGAGGCAATACAGAATGCAAAAAACCCCGCTTTGCTTGAGCAGCTAACAAAAGTAGCCCACCTGGTATCGGTAACCAAAACAAGCACCCCTAACCGTTCCTGGGTGGGCCAAGAAACTGTTGAGACTCGCGACCTCAACAGACAAGAAATAACCCAAGCCCGTGCTGACTTCTCCCAAGGGGGGAGATCAGATGCGGAATACATGTTCCACCTATATTTTAATGGTGGACGGCACTTACATCTCACTAACCAAGAAATGCAGGCAGTGGCTTTAACCCTAGAAAACCCAGCCCTGCACGAAGCTCTTACTGTAGTATTGGAAAGCGTTGTGGGGACTTACTCTGTATGGTCCTGGGTGGCTATGGCTTGGAGATATGCATTCCCTTTTCTGGACTACTCTCAATTTGAGGGGGGTACAACCTGGAGGAACCCAGAGGAAGGGATCAAAATTCTAAAGAAACTTGGGGTATTACAGTGCATATATGATGAGCACACAGATCACCCTCTAAAAACTCCCCTGACTAACAGTGTGAGAAGGTTAATTTTGAAGGGGGCCCCAAGCTCACTACAATTTATACTCCAGACCTCTATGCCAAGCTACCAGACTCTATTTGACATTTATCAATACCTTAAAGATTGAAGAGACTTGCACACCCAACCTAAATTGTCTTTTCCAGTTCTCTCTAGACCAGGACCCCTGCGGCCCTTTAACCGCCGAAGCCAGGGACACCTCCTTAGGGACACTCCTCATTTTCAACGTCCCAGGTATAACCAACATCCCAGGTATGATCAAAGATGCTTTCCACCCAGAAAAAGATTTCAATTCAGAAATCTTACTGCTATAAGAAACCGTAGACCCTTTGTGGATATCCGTCTGGCAAAAAACGGGCCAAGGGCGCCGATCCCTGGCCAGGAGCGGCGCCCCAACCCCCACTTTGCCCAGACTGCACGCCCTCCCAACAGGAACGGGAGGAAGCGGTGGCCCTTACCAGGGCCGCGACCTCAGCAAAATTCACCTTTGCAACGCAACCAGTTGCAACCCCGCTCTTAGAACCAGATAATCGCCCTTACATATATTTGCAGGGCTATTAGAACAGCATCCCATTTGCTGCCTCCTTCCTTATTGACACAGGAAGTCAAGTTACTATTGTTGACCATGCTCTTCTTCCCTCCGCCCGCTCAGACGCCTTTATGTTAATTCAAGGCATCTCTGGTGCCCAGGTGAAAGCAATGGTCATAGATGTAACCTTCCTTTGCTATGAGACCCCCGTACCTTGCCAGGTACTTACCTTTGACTCACCAGCTAATGTTCTTGGTATGGATGCTTTACCTACCCTTTTTGGTGCCTATTTGCCTTTAAAAAATGTCAAATGTTTGGCTTCCTCCATTATGCCTTCTGTAACTATTGAACCCGTAGTGCTGCCCCCTATCCCTCCCTCCTTCACGGCTCAATATCCTTTAAAGGGGGGCCATGAAGAAGTCACGGCAAGCTTACAAACCTTAATAGAACGTGGCATCATAGAAAGAACTTCTTCATTTAACTATAACAGCCCTATCTGGCCTGTTAGGATACCTAACGGCTCCTGGCGTTTTACGGTAGATTATAGAAATATCAACAAACTCTCCCCACCTATGCCAGGACAATTGCCGGACGTGGAAGCTATTTTTAACTCTATTAGAGAATTTGCCCCCACTATCTTTGTCACCATTGATCTGACGGATATGTTCTTTGCTATTCCATTGGCTGAAGAATCCAGGGATATTACCACTTTCACATGGGACGCCCAGCAGTACAGGTTTACTCGATTACCCCAGGGTTATAGGAATAGTCCTATTATAGCACACAATGCCCTTCAAACTTGCATTCCTTGGTCTTCTCTCCCTACGAATGTTAAGTTGTTTTCTTATGTTGATGATATTTTGCTTTGTGCTCACTCTGCAGCAGACGCCTCCACTGCCAAGGAGACCCTTATCAAAGCCTTGCAGTCGGCTGGCTGGGCTGTTAATCCTGATAAGGTCCATGGCCCTGCTGAACAAGTTAAGTTCCTAGGTGTTTTATGGTCAACCACTGGTCCCACAGTGCCCCCTCCTGTCTTAGACAAATTATTAGCTTTACCGGCCCCTACCAACAAATCCGAAGCCCAACACTTGATTGGAATGTTTGGGTACTGGAGACATCATATCCCTTATTTACAAGTCATCCTGCAGCCAATTTATAAGGTTACTAGGAAAGCCTCTGACTTTTGTTGGGATATTCCCCAAAAGACTGCCTTTGACCAAGCTAAGGAATACATCTCTTTGTACTCTCAATTGTTTGTCCCACAACAGGGGGATACCATTGTCTTAGACATATTATTTCTAAATGGATATGGCTCATGGGGCGTGTATGCTAAATCCACCGGTGTAACCAGACCTGTTGGCTTCTATTGCAAACGATTCCCCTTCTCCCCTAACAAATATTCTCTTTTTGAAAAATATGTTTGGACTCTGACGGTGGCCTTACAACATTTTACCTTCGAACTTCATCACAGGGACATCTTAATACGTACTCCTGTTCCCATTTTGGACTGGATCAAGATGCCCGACACTACGTTACAAGGTTTACCTATGGAACCTAAAGTCCTTACATGGAAATGGTTCCTCCAAAATCTGTTAGCTGATTCCACCACCCGTAGTTCTCAGTCTGCTGGCAGACTCACAGAGCTGCTGGCCACTTCTCCTATGGCCGCCCCCCCGAATTTGCCTCCGGAGCGTTCTTTAAAGCCCATTGGTCGTTGGGGTGCTTCCACTCCCTCCACAACTAACGTATGGTACACAGACGGTTCTGCTACCGTCCGCAATGGCACTACCTTTTGGAAGGCCGCCGCTTACCGCCCCTCTGATGGCTGCGTCCTCTCGGACCAGGGGACGGATAGCTCCGCTCAAATAGCTGAATTATGTGCTGTACTTCTTGCAGTTAGGCACTGCACTGCTGAAGGACATAAGGTAATTCATATATTTTCTGATTCTTGGTCAGTTTGCAATGGCATAGCCATATGGTCTGCCAAATGGATGTTGACTGATTTTGTATCAACGGAAAACCTGTTTGGGGACAAGAATGGTGGAAGGAACTTGCCAACTCTCATATGACTATCCTGGTGACCCATGTGGATGCACATACGGGTAAAACCGATGTGCACTCCTCTATGAATGAGGTTGTTGATAAACTAGCTAAAACCATGACTTTGAAATTGGTTAATACGGCCCCCTGGACTTCTGAAAGTACAGGAGACCTCAAAGTAAAAATTAAGAGGAAACCTAATTGGACATGTGTTTCCCCTAAAACAACTACCCTGCCAGTTTCGCCTACCGAATTAACTAAGTTACATGTGGCACTTGGCCACACAGGCACTCATGCCCTTTACCGATGGTGCTCCACCCGTAACATTAAAGCCTCTTGGCAGGCATGCAAGCACGTGATTAGGCGCTGCACTTCCTGCCCCAATATGCTTCAACGCTTCAGGCGCAACCCCCCAGCGTCTACGAGTACCCCAAACCACTTCAACCATACGGTCCAAATTGATTTTATTGGACCCTTACGTAACAAACACTTTGTATGTACTATGGTTGATACTTCTACTGGCCTGGGGACAGCTATTGAGGCTGCTAAAGCTAACCAAGGCGCCACCATTTTCGCACTATGGAACTGGGTAAGCCATTTTGGCACTCCCATTACCATTGAGTCTGATCAAGGCACCCACTTCACTGGCGCACAGGTACAAAAACTAGCTTTGGAATTAGACATACAATGGAACTTCCACCTCTCCTATAACCCCACCGCGTTGGGCTTTGTGGAACGTTTTAATGGCTTATTAAAACAAAAGCTGGAAGCCCTTAAAGATTATCCTTTCCATATTGCCATCCGCATAGCTTTATATGAACTTAACAGATGTAGACTACATAGAAACTCCCCGTTTGCGGAAGTATTCACCAAAGACTTTTCTTCCTACCCCAGCGAACCTTCAACCGCCCCGGCCATACCTTCTAAGGTTGTTCACAAGGACCGAAAAGACTCCTCTCTAAAGGTACGGGACATTGTTGCTTCTGGACCTGGAAATTCCTATTGGACTTCTGGATCTAAAGGAGAACTCTCCCTGGTAAAGGCCAGGGACATTACTCCTGTGGAATGCAGCCTCATCTGGTCTTGCTGCGAGTGATCCAGTTGTTCATCTTCCTCGCTTGTGGATACACCATACTCGCCCTTGCTGGACACTTCACTTTTTGTAGCAGCCGCAATTGCGCCCACGACAACACCACTTGCGATGATCATGTACGCTATTGGTCTTGTTTGGCAATCGTCAACCTTACCTTCTGCGTTTTGCCGTAGTCCGTATGTACTCACCTATATTCTACTTTGCCTTTGCCTCTACGATACCTCCGATGCTAATAGTGACCCTCTAAATTCCACCCCTGGCTCTCCTGTCAGTGCTACTAGCAACCCTCCCACTACCCGATGGTACCTTAAGGATATCAAATCCTGGAACATTACCCATGCCCAACATTTCAGACATCTAGTCTCTTCCTATCTTAATCTCCATTCTAATTCTTCTATCGTACCTCACTTCTGGCTCTCTCAACCCTTTTTAAATAACTATACCGCCGCCCAACAACTATTCTGGACTAAATATGCCTTTTGTAATAACAGACTTAGACACATTACTCAAGACTTCGTGTTACCATGTGAGGAATACTATAAGGCTAATGTTACAGGTCTTTTTAGCCCTGTCTGGCATGCCACTGATACTGACACAGGTTGGGATGACTCTAACATCCTTGAAGGGAATCCCCTTCGCTGTCATCGTATGGAGCTTGTTAGAACTACTTGGGCCCACTCTCCTCATTATATCTACCATTTTCAACAATTAGGTTTACAATATTTCCCTATTTCTGTTAGGTTTGAGGAATCTAATATAACTATCCAATATGCTTTCGATAACGAAACCCCCTTCACCTGCAGGGATGCTACCCGATTGTCTTTGGTAGCACGTATGTTTTCCCTGTGGGAGGAGGAAGGTCCAATAACTGATTATTCCCCTTGGTATGATGACTATGCAAATGCGTATGACGATGAATATGAGAGTACGGAACCTACTCCAACGACTCCTGCAACTACGTCAGTATCTCCTACCATTTCCCAGCTCACCACAACCACTGCCAACACAAAACCTTATAATCTATGTAAGACAGGAACTAGAGTCCAATATTGCAAACCTTCCTTTCGATGGCCCCCTCTTATACCCGAACCTTTTGGTACTGTTTGTCCAATTAACATCTCTGCTCTCTTTGAGAAACTCAATTTACCTTATAATGCCTCCCATGATGTCAACCTTCTTAAAGACAAAACCAACAAGGCTAAAGTCACTTGTGTAGCTGACTTCCCTAACTTGCCCATCTTTGGTAGATTTGAAACACTTAATGCTTTCAGCCCTTACGTAGTAAAGAATATTTCTTTTCCCCCTATTGATAAATGGTGGGACATAATGGCCCTAGGCACACAAACATGGAGATATCCCCTGGTCATCACTGATCCTGTTCCCCAACCTTTTGCAAATTTATTGAACTCTGCCCCTCAGGCAACTTCTTTCCCTAGGGGACTTTCACCGTTTCAAGTAACTTGCTTGCGCTCCGTCTTTGCCACTATGATTTTCGCCTCAAACGGAACGGCCGAAATGGGCTGGTTCTGCTTCCGCATTCCCCCATTACCTAAAGGTTCTGCTTCTGTCTATATCCAAGGTTTGAAAGACAAGTTTAAATTGTTGGACATAGTCGTACCATCTTCTCGCTATGTCCAAAGGCTCTTCAACTTCACTGGCATAGTATACGCTGGCAACAACACCAATAATGTGGTTTTGTTTGCTGAATATACTGACCTTCACATATACAATAGAACCAGACATGCACAACCTGACCACTTCTCGTATTTTTCTTCTCCTACAGAACAGAATGTTTCTACCCCTTTTTTTCTTAGACGCATGATATGGGAATGGAGGAACGGCTCTGAACCTTTACCTAATGCTATGCCCATTTGGAACTTAACCCATATTTACCTCTTTAATAGTTCCAACTATAACGCTTCAAACCCTGCACAGGCACTATCCCCTTATTATTCTAGCCCTACTGTCCCAGTTTTTATCCTCACTGATTATTCTTCCAAACTCAATGTTTCCCTATATAGACCCGATGCCTATATGAGACCTAGCCTCAGAGGTGCACAAACTGGTGGATCTGAATCTAGACCTTTCCCTGAGTTCTTTCCTGTCCTCAACCTCTCTGATCCTTATATTTCTGATAATATTCATAGGCTACACCTGCCCTGCTTGCCCCCAATACACGCCAATGCTTATAACGATACCTTGGGATTCCCCTTTATCCCTAAAACTGGTCTTTACCGCTGCCATTGGTCCCCCATTGGTCAGAAAAAAATCTTTATGCCACTCATAGGTCTATATATTATAACCACTCTGTTTATGATGTACCCATGAATATATACAATGCTTCTATTATAAACTCTTCTTACTATCCAGAACGCTCCACTCTAAGCAGGCTTGACCCTGCGGTCACTATCATCAATTATGCTTATCCTGCTATCCAGGAGATTACTTTACATATTGATCAAAATCCTTTCCCTAATACACCATATATGTACCCCCACTATGGGTGCTCCAATAAATCAATCACTGACTCTATTGTTAGGTATAATGTTGAGGCCGCTGACAACCATTCGGTATCCTGGTGGCTCACGGCTGGCATGGATTTCTCCCGCTGGCCGCGACCCCGTAAAATTGGCTACCTTCCTTACTACTTTTACATGCTGGCACCCGGAAAGAATAACCGTTGGTATGTTTATGACATGGTGTCCCATACTATCCTCAAGAACAAAACTGACTTAGTAGATAATTTCAGATACTCTGATGTCTATGAAGTAAAATTGGATCATAAAATGTGCTATAGATCTCTAGGCTTAGAACCTTGCTTGATCCACAGAGGAGGTTTTAACTCCTCCTATTCCTGGATCACTGCTCACTTCCCTCGCTCCGTTATCTTCCCACCTTGGAATCCTATGATCTCACAGACTGCTCCTATGTATATGCCTCTTACTTATGCCCCCATACGTGTTCTTATTCAACCCGTCGTTACTCCCATCCATCTTGTTTTGGACCTAGCGGAGATCTCATCTAATCTGGACCCCTGCGCACTCTCTACTCCTGCTGTCCTCCCTGATCTCTATTACAACCTCCAGGGAACTAAATCTATGTGCCGCCCGCTACAGGCCATGGCTATTGGTGCCTTCCTGGCAGGAACCACAATAGGCTCTCTCATCGCTGGCGCTATGACAGCGGAACTCAGAGCTGAACTCACCTCTGTCAAATCCTTGGTAGATCAGCACTCCAGGATTTTGCATGGTGTTTCCAGAAACCTACATACTATGAGTGCCTTACTCGATAAGTTACAAGCTGAATACCACATCCTTCACTCTGAACTGCGCTCCTTACAACAATCATACGCTGTCACCACTAATATGCTCACCTCTGCCGTTAGCCATCTACAAACTCAGCAAGAGTGCCATCATGTTGAAGCCCTTCTTCGTGCATCCTTTATGGATTTAAGGTCTTTGTTCCTTACAGGCATTGGCCAGGAGACCAGCTCTATGGTCACTATTTTAGATCCTACCCATGAGAGTTATTGTGACAATGGAAAATGTTCTCTACACCTTTGGGAAATATCTACCTTCCAGGCTATCGTGGCTTACAAAACCAAACCAACCCCACGCTACGTTGATGGTACATGGTTGATGCCCTTGGAATCTATGTATTGGGCTACCTTCAATAACCTCAATTGGTTTATTCCTGAATCTTCATTGTGGAAATTCGGAAAAAATACAGCCATTTCCTTTGAATTGATTAAGGACGTACCACCTACTACTGATGTCTCGGTACATCTCCCGACCTCGTCTATATCTGACTTGGGAAATTATAGGATCCTCACCTGCCACTCTGGCAATTATTCGGTACAACGCTGGCATAATGCTTCCTTCAATGACTTTGTCGACTTGAACCCCGGCTGTCACCTACACTCCAATGTGATGATGGTCCGCCACATACCTTTGGACAAAACTGCGCTCACCCACGTGGCATACATCTCCAACCACACCTTTGGACTTAATACCTTTTTCAAGACTCCTGCGTACGCTGATAAATTGGAAGCTACAGTACAATCTTCTCTTCAGGCCATGAATAACCTTTTTGCACAAAACGAAAAAGTTTACAGGGCTTATGATAAAGCCATCTCCAAGGACATTAATCAACTCAGCCATTCCACCGCTCACATACAAGCACTGGTGGAACATTCTTTGTTGACCCCTAGGCATATTTTCCAGGATAGTCACAAGGATTGCACCATCTTTGGATTTTTCCGCCGATTGGTTGCTGCTGACTTTACCTGTATTACCAGATGGAATCCTTGGCACTGGATAAAACAGACTATTTCTCTGCTTGTCTTTATTATTGGTGCTCTCATCATACTCAAACTACTTCTGTTTACCTGCAGACGTATCTCCGCAGAACAACATGCCAAGATTACCAAGCTACAACTCTACCACCCACCGCACCACCTCCCAGCAGAGGCGTAGACGCTCTCATCACAGAAGATTCCGTCCTAGACGCAGAGTGGACCAACTGGAAACCTCCCACGCATCTCTCTGCACTTTGTGCATTTCCTTCCATGTACATGACTTCTTTATCATTGCGGCCCTTCGCACTTATACTCCTGAGTCACTTCATACCCTGGTCTGCCTCGCTAAATCCCTAACTCCTCGTTTATTACCTTGCACCATTTGTTCATATACATTGCCATCTCTGGTCCGCTTCCAACCATACACATTTCCCACACCTCCCTCATTACCTTCTTTATTGACACATTTATGGACTCATAGGAACCCTGATAACTTTTTAATGAAAGACTATCTTTTCAACAAACACCCATATCATAATCAGGCCTTATTGGGCTTACTCACGGCCATTCTTAGATCTCCTACTACTAAACACATTGATGGTTGTGCTTGGTTTGCAAGCATTGATCTCTTATATCCTTCTTCACTCCATGATTACCTTACCCCCAGTACCCTGCGCACACTACCCACTTTGGAATTCTTATGCTGGAAGGCTGTGTTACAACCTTATTTATTCCGCTTATGGAAATATGTCTATTTACACTATACTGCCCCTCCTCTCCTTTCTCTCCATGACTACCGTATACCTAGCTTTTCTGACTCCTGCTTTTCCCTACTTTAGGTTTTTCTTCGCCTTTATGTACTAACCTCTGGCTATGGACCACCTCTTCCGGCGATATGTAATCGGCCGGCCTCGCCGCGCAGATTCTACTTACATCTGCATAGATGGCTCAGTCTTTGACCTGAACAAGCTCCCAACATTGCTCCAACCACCTGCATCTCACTCCTCCTTCATGATGGACTACTACAACCAGATACTTCCTGAATACGTGCTTCATTTGCCCGGACACGAAGATCTTCTCCGGAGACTCCTGAAGTACTGTTATGTTGGAGACCTTGTTACCCTCAGTGGAGCGGTGACTCCCCTTTTGGGGAACCCACCGCTCCAGGGGACGGACTGATTGGAGCATATAATTGGACATGAGTGACTCCATGCTGCCAGACCAATCTGACTGTGTAATTTTTCTTTTCTCTCTGTCCTTCCTTCCTTTCTGTGTGAGCCATACTGATATGCTAATTAGGAAACCCTAAGGTGTGCAGTGATATGCTAATGAGTAAACCCTAAGGTTTTACAGTATGATAAGGAATGTGTGCTGTGCCAAAAAAAACTATGTGTGCTCAGATAGTTATGCAAATTATGTAACCCTAAGGTTTTAGAGTGTGATAAAGTGTGTGCTGTGATTTTTGCTGATTTTAAAAATGTATAAAAACCCAACGTTGTAACTGGACCGGTGGCAGTCCTCCTTGCTTGCCTCCCGGAGCATGACTGCCCCGTCGGTACCAGCCACCATTGGTCATTGCCTTGCCATCCTCCGAGACTGTTTTGCTGTATGAGAGAACCGTCAATAAAGAGCTACACGTTGGACCCAACTTCTTGGTAAGAGTCAATTCTTGTTTCCTCTGATCTGTACCTCAGGTGAAGGTTCCTAGGTGCACTTCAAGAAGAAGACGCGAGCCGGGTGCTCGCGTCAGTCTCTATGCTCTCTTTCCTTCTTTTCCTCTTCATCTCAATCATAAAAAACAGAAGTTACAAGTCAAAGTATATCATCTAGAGATTGATCAGGGCCATATGACAATTTCTGTAATTTTCTCTGAATGTCTGGGGTTGACTGAGTGATAAATTTGTCCTTTAAAATTAAGTGGCCCTCTGTGGATTCAGGATCCATGGTGGTGTGTTTTCTCATTGCCTCCCTGAGTTTCTCCATGAAAAAATTGGGGCTTTCCTGGGGACCTTGTATAGTTTCAGAGACATTGGAATAGTTAATAGGCTTCTGTTTGATTCTCTTAAGGGCCTCAAGGACTAACATTTGGAAGTGGTTGATCTTCCAAGCATCCTGTTTTATCATTTGGATCCCAGTTGGAATCATTTCTGTGAATTGCCTGTGCTCCTTTGAATAGTTGGGTTTAGATCTAGTTTGGGCTCCTGGTGCATAAGCAAGGTGTAGGTCTTCCCTAAATCTTTCAGTGCTCTTAGGGTGGTTTTCTTCTCATTGGAGGTTAAAGTCTGGTTGAGTAAAAGTATAATATCTTTCCAGGTGAGGTCAAACACCTGGCATAGCTTTTTGAAATACATCAATATATTTATCTGGATTTTCTGATAATTTCCCTAGGTCTATTTTTATCTGTCTTAGGTCTTGGAGGTAGAAAGCATTGTGTCCTTTAATTGGTTCAAATTTTCCTCCTGGCATCTTCTGGAGAGATAGTATATTTGATCTGTCCATCAGGGCAGATGGAGAAAGGCCAGTATTTGGAGGACAGGAGGTCTGCTCATGAACATTAGCAAAAAATGAAGATTTGGGGGTCCCCATGATTTCTTTCCTTTAGTAGGGGATTCTTTAAGGTATTCTTTCCTTATGGCAGTGGTTATGGCTGAGTCTAATTTATGCTGTTGGCATAATTTGGGATTTTCCCTTAGGGTAAAGAAGGTTTGAACATAAGGTACCTCACACCATTTTTCTTACCTTTTGCAAAATCTATCAAGCTGTAAAATGGTGTTAAAATTTATACTTCCCTCTGGTGGCCAGGATTCTACATCAGAGAGTTTGTATTGAGGCCAGACCTGGCAGCAGAAAAAAATAAAACACTTCTTCTTGAGTGTCTGTGGGTCAAATTTGTCACAGTTTTTCAGTATGCAGGTGATTGGTAAACCTGGCAATACTATTGAGAGTGAAGTTCCCATCTGAGTGGAACAAAAGAAAAATAGATTTCAGGAGTCCATGCTGAGGACCATTTTTAGGGACATCTCCCTAAGTTTGAGCTTCATTATGGTCCAGAAAACCCATCTGTCACTACCTGGTTTTGCCAAATTTACTTCTGGCCTTCTTTGGCAAAGTGCTAGTGTCCAAGTTTGCCCTGTATAGAGACCCTTGGGGGATTCAGACTTAAGGACATTACTGCTTTTCTCCCTGGCACTATAAATTCCTAATTAAGATACACAAAACAAAAGAAAAATTGTACATCTTCTTGCCTATTTTGTAAAGGAATCTCCAGAGAGTGATTGAACACCTAATGGTTGTTAGGCATGCAATGCCCTGTTCTTTTATGAATTCAATGGAGGGATTGATTTAAAATACCTCCTTTTTCAGCTTAGAACAAACTGAGCACATTTAAGCTCAGAAAATTTTTAAACAAATTAGTAAAGTCTAAATATGCAAACAAAGGTAACCTGGGCATTTTCTTACTAATTATCACATATCTTTCTCTTGATCCTACCATCTGAATTCTTAATGTCTAATCAGTGAACAAAGGGGATACATCCAGAAGGGGGAGCTTTGTACAGCTCATAAAGAGGCAAAGGTGATTGGTGCTTTCCCTCAGTCCCATTTATCAAATGATCACCCTAGATACTCCTTAGGGCAGTTGTGAGTGGGAGTCCAGATAAGAAACCTTTGAGATCTGCCCAAGAGCAGCCTGGGCCAGAGAACCCCAGAGTTGTTCCAAATATTCTTCCACCTCCGTACATCCTGGAAGGTGAGGACTAGGAACATTGTGTACTGATGGTAATTGCCCTCCAGTCCTGGACAAAAAAGTAGGAAACAGTCTCAGCAGAGTCCAATGTGCCTCATCAGCAAAGAGCAAGTGATTGGGAACTGCCTGGGCCTAGAAACCTCTCACCTGAGTCTTGAAGATGGCAGGTGTACTAGCTGCATTTAACTAACCAACAGGTGCTCATTTTGCCCTCCAGAAAGAAAGAGACAGAACGATGCACTTCAAGCAGATGTGGGGTGTGTGGTGACCTCCAAATCTGATTCCGCCATTTACTGGTGACTAGTCCTGCTTCCTCAGGTGTGGAAGTATAATGCCAGAGATGCACACTGAAGTAAGTGTAGAATAGAAAGTAAGCAGCTTTATTAAAGAAAGTAAAAGCAGGCTTCTCCAGTGTGGAAGAAAGGGATTCAAAGACAGAATCCTTAGGATGAGAAAGTCCTGCCTTTTTTAAAGGTTTTGTTCTCCTGTTATTTCCCATTTATCTCTTTCCTTCCTGCCTATGTGACTAGGCCCAGTTTTGCAGGTGAGATGCATAAAGTGAGAAGTGAATGGGCAGGGGGAGGGCCAAAGTGATTCAGTCAGGTAAGGTCCTTATGTACATTAATTAGCATCTCCTTGCCTTGTCCCTGACAAGGGCAGGTAAATTTGATAATCAATGGGCTCTGGAGATCCTTGATATTCCATTCTCCCAGGGCAGTCTCCAATTTCCAGAGACAGATGATTTTCATGGCCTCCAATTCCTTCATCTGACCTGATCCCCTATTTCTACACTAACTGCCTGTCCCAAATTCTGGCTTCAATATGAGTAGAAAAAGAGTGTTCCAACTATTTCTTTTTGCTGGCAACATGATTCTATATGTAAAAGTACCAAAAACTCAACTGGTAATTTTCTAGAACTCATGAAGAAATTCAGCAAAATATTGGCATACAAAATTAATACCCATTACTCAATTGAATTTCTGTACATCAATAATGAATCAGCTATAATATAAATTAGGAAAACTATCCCTTTCACAATAGCCTCCAAAAAAAAAAAAAAAAAACTAATAAGGAATCAACCTTATAAAAGAGGTGAAGCATCTCTACAATGAAAATCAGTGAACAAAACTATAGTTAAAAAAACTAAATAGGCATGAAAGCTAACATGATTAAGTAGGCATGAAATGGGACAGAATTGAAGATGTATAGATTAATACCACATAAGTATAGTTACCTCATATTAGACAAAGGTGTTAAAAGTGCACACTGGAGAAAAGATATTCTTTTCAACAAATGGTGCTGGGAAAACTGGAAATCCATATATAATAGAAAGACAGTTGATACCAATTTCTCACCCTGCACAAAAATTAACAATAAGTAGATCAAAGAACTAGAAATTTTAATAGAAATGCAGAACCTACTAGAAGAGCAGTTAGGACCATATCTTCAACATAGTGGTACAGGAATTGATTTCTTCAACAGGACTCTAAAATAAAAATAACAATAATAATAATAAATTTGATGGGACCAAACTAAATACATTCACAACAAAAGAAACATGAAGACAGAACCTACAGAATGTAGAACTTTGTGACCTGTATATATTGTAAATTTCTAGGATGTACAAAGAATTCAGAAATCTTAAACACAAACACAATCCCTCACAATCAATAAAGGGACAAAGAAACTGAACAGACCTTTCTCAAAGAATAAATAATCAAAAAATATTTGAAAAATACTTGAGATCTTCAGACATTAGAGAAATACAAATTAAAAGTGCCCTGAGATTTCACCTCAGTCTGTCCAGTATGGTAAGCATCAAGAAAATTAGTAACACATGTTCATGAGGATGTGCAGAAAACAGGATGCTCATACATTGTTAGTGGGACTGAAGATTGTTGTAACCCCTCTGGAAAGTAGTATAGATATTCTTCAAGAATGGATCCACCAATTAAACCAGTGAACCCACTGGACATTAAATTCAGCATACTACAGTGACACAGCCACATTAATATTTATAGCAGAACAATTTAAAATAGCTAAGTTATGAAAGCAACATAGGTGCTCTTCAACAAATGAATGGATAAAGAAATTGGGGCATATATACACAATGCATTGTTAATCAGCCATAAAGAAGAATGACTCCATGACTTTTACCAGTAAATGGTTGGATCTAAAGAATATTATGCTAAGTAAAATAAACCAATTCCTGAATCCAAAGGTTGGGATATTTTGCTGATATGTGAAATCTAAACTACATAGACTGGAGGAGGGTAAGAAAAGTTCATAAGATTAGAAAATGGTGAAAAAAGGAAGGGAAGATAATATAAATAGAAAAGATAGTAGAATTAATCTATACATAAATAATGAATCAGCTTCAATATAAATTAGAAAAACTATCCCTTTCACAATAGCCTCAAAAAAAAAAAAAGAAACTACTTAGGAATCAACCTTATAAAAGAGGTGAAGTATCCGTACAATGAAAATCAGTGTATATATATAAAATACCTAAGTGAGTTCCACCATCATGTCCACCCACAATTGTCATTCTAATTAGAATAGGATATATCCCATGCTTATATAAGTTCATAAAAATGGATTCTACTGTCATGTATAACTAAAAAGAACCAGTAAGATTACATAAAACTGACAATTGTTTGAAAAGCTAGATATTTATCCTTTTATAAATATAATACAATATATACATGTATCAAAACTTTATCACATAAATATGTATAATTTTGATTTTATATATTAAAATATTCTAATTTGAAGAACAAAGCATAAACTAAATAGTCAAATAGGATTGTTGTTGCTATTTGATATTTTAATAACATACATAAATATCATAAAATTTCTGAACTCAAATTCACTAGTAAATATTTCCTTTATGTGGTCAACCTCATTGCCTTTAAAAAGTTTCTCTAATTCCACTATGGCCTTGGAATAACTAGAGAAATTGTTACATTTTCAGAAAACCCAATTCCATTCCAGAACTACTGAATCAGATTCTTCATTTCAGTAATCTTTTATTCATGATTGTACTATTATATATGAGAATTCCCTGCATTTTGATTCATTGTACACAAATGGGGTACAACTCTTTATTTCTATGGTTGCACACAATGTAGATTCATATAATTCATGTACTCACACATAGACATATGGTAATGCAGTCTCATTCTACTATCTTTCTTTCCCCCACCCCTCCTGTCCCATTTTCCACTACACCAAAGAAAGTTCCTTCATTCTTCACTTCTCCCTACCCCACCTCTTTATATATCCTCATTCAATTATCAAAGAAAACATTCAGCCTTTGGTTTTTTGGGCTTGGCCTATTTTGCTTAGCATGATAATTTCTGACTTCATCCATTTACCAGCAAATGCCATAATTTTATTCTTCTGTATATCTGCATATTATTCCATTTTGTATATGTACCATAGTTTCTTTATCCATTCAGCTATAGAAGAGCATCTTGGTTGGTTTCATAATCTAGCTTTTGTGACTTGAACTTCTATGAACACTGATGTGGCTGCATCACTGTAGTATGCTGATTTTAAGTCCTTTGGACATAAACTGAGGAGCGGGATAGCTGGGTCAAATGGTGGGTCCATTCCAACTTTTCTGAGTAATCTCCATATTGCTTCTCAGAGTGGCTGCACCAATTTGCAACTCTACCAGCAATGTATGAGTGTGACTTTTTCAACACATCAATGCCAACATTTATTATGGCTTTTTTTTTAAATATTAGCCCTTCTAATTGGAGTTAACCAAATGCTTAGTGTGATTTTAATTTGCATTTCTCTACTTACTAGGGATGATGATCACTTTTTCATATATGTGTTGATAACCTGTATATCTTCTGTGAAGTGTCCGCACCATTCCTTAGCCCATGTATTAATTGGTTTCTTTGTATTTTGGTGTAAAGTTTTTTTAAGTTCTTGATGCTCTTAGGAGATTAGTGCTCTGTCTGAAGTATGTGTGGAAAAGATTTTCTCCCACTCTGTAGGTTTTCTTTTAACATTATTGATTATTTCCTTTGCTGAGAAAAGGCTGTTCAATTGAATCTATCCCATTTATTGATTCTTGCTTTTATTTCTTGTGCTATGTGAGTCTTGTTGAGGAAATCTCGTCCTTGGTCACCGTGATGGAGATTTGAGGCTATATTTTATTCTGTTTGGTGAAGGGTCTCATACCTAGTTCCTAGATTCTTCATTCATTTTGAGTTGAGTTTTGCACAGGCTGAGAAATAGGGTTTTAATTTTATTTGACTGCATATGAATTTCCAGTTTTGCCAACACCATTCATTTAATAGGCTATCTTTTCTCCATTGTAAGTTTTTGCCATGTTTTTCTAGTATGAGATAACTAATTATGTGGGTATATCTCTGTGTCTTCTATCTGTATCATTGTTCTACCTGTCTATTTTGGTGCCAGTAACATGCTGTTATTGTAACTCTTCCTCTGTAGTAGTGTTTAGTATTGTGATACTAAACTGAAGTTTAGTGTGTGTCTAGTAATGTGATACCTCCTACATCATTCTTCCTGTAAAGGACTGCTTTGACATGCTTTGACTATTCTGGGTCTCTTGTTCTTTGACATAAATTTCATGATTGCTTTTTGTATTTATATGATGTGTCATTGGGATTTTAAATGGAATTGCATTAAATATGTATAACACTTTTGGAAGTATGGCCATTTTGATGATATTAATTTTTCCTATCCAAGAACATGGGAGATCTTTTCATATTCTAAGATCTTCATACATTTCTTTCTTTAATGTCTCTAGTTTTCATTGTAGAGATCTTTCATCTATTTGATTAGATTAACTACAAAGTATTTTATTTTTTTGATGCTATTGTGAACAGAGTTGTTTTCCTCATTTCCCTTCCAGATATTACATTGCTTATGAAATAAAATGCTTTAGAATTATACATGTTGATGTTCTATTCTTCAATTTTGCTGAATGCACTTCTTAGGTCTAGATGTTTTCTAGTGGAGTTTTCTGGATCATCTAAATATAGAATCATGTCATTGTCAAATAGTGATAATTTTAGTTCTTTTCCTATTTATATCCCTTTAATTTCTTTGGTCTGTCTATTTGCTCTGACAAGTATTTCAAGAATGATGTTGAATAGAAGTGGTGAGAGAGGGCATCCCTGTCTTGTTCTAGTTTTTAAAGGGAATGTTTCAGTTTTTCTCCATTAAGAATGATGTGGGCTGTGGGCTTAGCATAAGTAGCCTTCATAATGTTGATGTAGGTTCCTACTGTCCCTATGTTTTCTATTACTTGGAGTATGAAGGGGTGTTGTATTTTGTCAAACACTTACTCTACTTTTATTGAAATAATTTTATGACTCTTTACCTTAAATCTATTGAATTGATGAATTTCACACATTACATTATTACAGTTGTTGAACCAAACTTGCATTCCTGGAGTGTACCCCACTTGATCATGGAGCACTAACTTTTTTATATGATTTTGTATGAGATTTGCTGAAATGTTGTTAAGAATTTTTGCATCTATAATCATCAGAGATATCAGTCTAAAGATTTCTTTCTTTGATGTGTCTTTGATTTTGGTATCAGAGTGATACTGTTTCACAGAATCAGATTGCAAGTGTTTCCTCCTTTTCTATTTTCTGGAATACTTTGAGGAGTATTGGAATGAGATCTTCTTTGAAGGTCTTATAGAACTCAACTGAGAATAACTCTTACCCTGAGCTTTTCTGGATTCATAGGATTTTGATGGCTTATTCTATTTCATTGCTTGAAATTGATCTGTTTAAATTGTGTATGTCCTCCAGATTTAGTTTGGAGGATCATATGTGTCTAGAAATTTGTCAGTGTCATCAATGTGTTCTACTTTGTTGGAATACAGATTTTCAAAGTAATTTCTCATTATGCTATTTTCTTGATGTTTATAGCACTTTATTAGTAACTGCCAAAACTTGAAGCAACCAACGTGTCTGTCAGTAGGTGAATGAATACACCTGTGGTACATCTTGAGAATGGAATATTACTTATCGCTAAAAAAAAAAAAGATCCATGAAGACATGGAGAGACCTTAAATGCACATTTCAGACAATTTTAAATACATGTGACATGATTCTAAGTATAAAGCATTCTAGAAAAGGCAAACTTATGAGGATGATAAAAAGATCTGATTTACAGAGGATTGAGGGGAAGAAGAACCAGGTAGAACTGAGGGGTGGAGGAATAGGGCAGAGAAGCTATTCTTCATGAAGTATCATACAGAATGTTGCATACATGTCAAACATCAGTCAGTAGCTGGTGTGGTGGCACACACCCATAATCCCAGCTACTTGGGAGCCTGAGGCAGGAAGATTGCAAATCCAAAACTGGCCCCAGTAACTTTTTTTTTGGTACAGAGGGATTGAACCCAGGGCTGCTTTACCACTGTACTATACCCCTAGTCTTTTTATTTTTAGCAGTGTCTTGCTAAGTTGTTAAGACTGACCTCAACCTTGCAACCCTCTTGACCCAACCTCCCAAGTCTCTGGTATTACAGGTGTGCACCCTCAACCAGCCTGTGCAATTTAATGAGACCCTATCTCAAAATAAAAACTAAAAATGGCTGTGCTGTGGATATAGTTCAGTGGTAGAGTACTCCTGGGTTCAATCCCAAGTACTACAATAAAAAAAAATCAAAATTCTAATATGTGCCAGGCATGGTGGCATACAACTATAATCCCAGAACCTTGGGAGGCTGAGACAGGAGCATTCAAAGTCAGCCTCAGCAATTTACTGAGGCCCTAAGCAACTCTCTGAGACCCTGCCACTAAATAAAGTACAAAAAAGGGCTGGTAATATGGCTCAGTGGTTAAGTGCCCCTGAGTTCAATCCCTGGTAACAACAACAAGAAAAAAAATCCTAAAATGTTGAACAAAAAGAATAAAATCCTAAAATTTTCAACAAAAAGAATGAAACCAAATACAAACTGTACACTTAGTTAATCAATAAGGTACCAATAGTGACTCATCAATTGTAACAAATGTACCACACTAATAGAAAATGTTAATATTGGAGCCAAGTGTGGGTTACACACCTGTGATCCCAGCTACTTATGAGGCTGAGGCAGGATTGCAAGATTGAATACAACCTTAGAAATTTAGTGAGACCCTGTCTTAAAATAAAAATAAAAAGGGACTATGTTTGCTGGGTATGGTACATGCCTGTAATTGCACAATTCAGGAGGCTGAGGCAGGAGGATTGCAAGTTCAAAGTCAGCCTCAGCAACTTAGCAAGGACCTAAGCAACTCAGAGAGACCCTGTCTCAAAATTTAAAGAATTAAAAGGACAGGGGATGTGGTTCTGTGGTTAAGCACCGCTGGGTTCAATCCCCAGTACCAAACAAACATGAAAAAAGAGGAAGGGGGCTAGGGTTACAGCCTAGTGTTAGACTATCCTTGGTTCAATCCTCAGTATACATAAAAAAATAATATTTAAAAGCAGCAACTGGAGAACTCAGTTTCCCCATAAACCTAGTCCTGCTTAAAATAAAGAAAGTCTAGCTGGGCATGATGGCACACGCCTGTAATCCCAGGGGCTCAGGAGGCTGGAATAGGAGGATCTCAAGTTCAAAACCCATCACAGCAACAGTAATGAGCTAAATAACTCAGTAAGACCCTGTCTTTAAATAAAGTACAAAATAGCAAAATAGGGTTGGGGATGTGACTCTGGTTGAGTGCCCCTGAGATCAATCTCCTGCACCACAGGAAAAAAAAAAAAAAAAAAGAAAAACCAATAAAGTTCACAGTTAATTCTTGAGTCTGAGAAGTGATCAGGAGACACTGAAGATGGTCAGGACACAGCCCAGAAATTATCAATTTGCATGAAGATTTACCTATGAGCTGTCCACCACTTGTCCTGGTAAGGAAAGAGAAATTTTTGCAAAATTTATGTCCTATTTTGGGGCCAAGAGTGGGAAGGTAGAGAGCTTTTTTCCTGTTTCTTCTCAATTGCCTTCAGACCAAAATAAGACTTCAACACTGCTTAAGGTGGCACCTTCTGGTCTCCTACAATGCATTGCTTTTTCTCTCCCATCATAATTAATCCTTTCATCATCTTCCTATTCCTTTTTACACATTCAGGGCATAACATATTATCTTCTAGTCCTGGGGATGGAAATGTACAGGCTGGTAACAGGAAGAGAGAAATCATCCTCTTGGGAGTGTCAGGGACCCAGGTCTGACCTGCGTGGAACTGTAGGCAAACCCAGCCTGCTGTGTCTGCAGAGAGAAGTTGGCCATGAGCCACACACCACCTGACACCAGAGGTTTGTAGTAGAAAGGCCTCCACAGAAGTAGGGATGGGACAGGAATTCACAGCCTTGTGCTGAGCAGCCCTTGCAGCGATCCTTGCCCAAGATGCCAACATAGACTCCTGAGCTGAAGTTATCACTTCAACTATATTAGCCTCGTCCTCTTTCTTAACCTTATTATGACCTTTCTCTAGTCCTGTTGCATCAGCCACTTCCTTGCATTTCCTGGAACACGGCCTCAGGCTGGCCTCCTGAAATGTTTCAGAAATATCATATTTTTGTTCAGGGTATGCATGCTTCTGGAGCCTCAAATAAATCTCTGTTTTCTGGCCATCGGTACTCAAATTAAATTGTTGGCACCAGTTTTGCAAAGTGCCCTGAGAAACCTTATTAATTTGAGGCAAAATTGTTGGCAAGGGAAGGAGTGGTATTTTACAGTTAGGCTTTGGGGAAACTTTGAATTGTTCATTCATTTGTGGAAGGTGAACTGCATGTTTGATATCTGCAGTTGAAGAAACATGTGTTTCCATTAGAAGTTCTTGTTTAGGTTTCTCTCTAATGGGGACCAGGGTTAAAATCACATTTTCCTCATCTAATTCCTCCTCAAAGAAGTTATTCTCAGTGATGCTGTCATTTGAGCCTAACATTTCCAGTAACACTGGGAGAAGGCAAAGCTAACAGGGCTCAGGATAGCTGTGCTGTGCTCCTTTTCATTATGCTATTTATTGCAGTTGTGTCTGCATATTTCCTTTTTCATCATGAATTTATTTAATTTGAATTTTCTCTCTCCTTTGTTAGTGTGGCTAAGATTTTATCTATTTTGTTTACATTTTCAAAAAAAACATTTTGTTTTATCAATTTTTGAATTGTTTCTTTTGCTTTATTCCATTGATATAAGCTCTGATTTTAAGTGTTTCCTATCTTCTACTACTTTTGACGTTGTTCTGTTCTTTTTCTAATTCTTTGAGATGTAATGTTAGGTCCTTTAGTTTTTGACTTTTATTCTTTTCCTGAGTGAGATCCATGCAATGAATTTTCTGCTAATTACTGCTGTTATGGTGTCCCAGAGATTTTGATATGTTGTACAATCAATCTCATTTACCTCTAACAATTTTTTTTATTTCATTCCTGATGTTTTCTGTTATCCATGTTTTCCTTACCAGCATATTATTTAGTCTGTAGGTGTGGAGTAGTTTCTGTTTTTTATTTTGTCATTGATTTCTAATTTCATTTGGTTATGATCTGATAAAATGCAAGGTAATATCTATTTTCTTGCATTTGCTAAGGACTGCTTTGTGGCAAAACATATGGTCTGTTTTAGAGAAGGATCCATGTGCTGCTGAGAAGAAAGTGTATTCACTCATTGATGGAATATTCTATATATTTCTGTTAAGTCTAAGTTTTTGATAGTTTTATTGAGTTCTATAGTTTCTTTGTTTAGTTTTTATTTGGAAGATCCATCCAGTGGTGACAGCAGTGTTTTAAAGTCACCCAGATTTATTATGTTGTGGTCTCTTGTATTCCTGAAATTGAGAAGGATTTTTTTGCTGCACATGAATGCATCATTGTTTGGGGCATAAATAGTTAGGATTGTTATGTCTTTCTGATTTATGGTTCCCTTAAAGAGTATGAAATTTCCTTCTTTATCCCTTCTGACTATGACTTGAAGTCCAATTTATCTGATATAAGGATGAAACTCCTGCTTTTTTACTAAGTTCCTGTATGTAGTAGTTTTTTTCCCATCTTTTACTTTAATCTGGCAATGCCCTTTTCTATTAGATGAGTCTTGTGAAGGCAGCATATTGTTGGGTCTTTGTTTTTAATCCAATCTGCCACCCTATCTCTTATGATTAATGAGTTAGGCCATTAACATTTAGTGTTTTTATTGAGATATGATTTGTAATCCAAGTCATGTGGGTTTATTTTTGGTTTTTAACTTGAGTTGATATTTCCTTTGATTGGTTTTTCCTTTAAGGCA
This sequence comes from Sciurus carolinensis, assembly GCF_902686445.1. Lineage (NCBI taxonomy): Eukaryota > Metazoa > Chordata > Mammalia > Rodentia > Sciuridae > Sciurus > Sciurus carolinensis. Next base: position 72,042 of record NW_025920365.1, read on the forward strand.
GTTTCTCCCTTTGTTGACCTACATTGCTGTTTTTCATTTCCTCCAAATGGAATATTTTGCTGAGAATGTTCTATAGCACAGGGTTTCTATTTGTAAATTCTTTTAACTTTTGTTTATCACCAAATGATTTTTTTTCTTCTTTCAATATGAAGGATACTTTTGTTGGCAACCATGTTTGTTCAGAGCTTAAATTATATTGTTCCAGGCCCTTCAAACTTTTAGGGTCTGGGCTGAGGAGTCTGCTGATATCCATATTGTTTTTCCCCTATATGTAATCTGCTGCTTTTCTATTGCAGCCTTCAAAATCCTATCTTTATTTTGTATACAAGGCATCTTTATTATAATGTGCCTTGATGTGGTTCTGCTGTAATTTTGTGCATTTGGTGTTCTGTGAACCTCTTGCATTTGATTTTCCATTTCATTATTCAGGTTTGGGGAATTTTTTAATATCTGTTCATTGAATAGGTTGTTCATTCCTTGGTTTGGATCTCTGTGTCTTCCTCAATTCTGATAATTCTTAAATATGTTCTTTTCATGATGTCACAGAGTTCTTGGAGATTTTGTTCATGATCTCTTACAATCTTTTCTGTTTGGTCAACTTTGTTTTCAAGATTAAATGTTTTGTCTTTATCTCATGAAGTTTTTTTCCCAAGTGATCTAGTCTTTTGGTGATGCTTTCCATTCAGTTTTTTATTTAGTTTATTGTTTCCTTCATTTCAAGGATTTATGTTGTTTTTTTGAGCAACTCTATCTCTTTGTTGTAGTGATCTTTTGTTTCCTGCAGTTGCTCTTTCAACTGCTTATTGGAGTGACCATTTATTGCCTGCATTTGCTCCTTTATTTCATCCTTTGCTTCATAAATCATTTTAATTATGTGTATTCTGAACTCCTTTTCTAAAATTTCTTCTACCATGCTGTCACTGACTTCTCTGAATATACAATCTAGGTTTATTTGAAACATTTTCTTTCCATGTTTGTTCATGTTGTTCATGTATCTTCCCCTCTAGCAGTGCAGATCTTGTGTGTTGAAGTTTCCCCCCTATAGGCTTATAGTGATTCTATAGGTTTCCAAAACCTCTACCTTAAGAGGGAGATCAATATTAGCAGCACCCAGTATAGATAATATGCAGCCCTAAAACAAATAACCCCTTTGAAGACATTAAAAATTTTGTCAAAATAAACAGAATGGATGAGTTCAATTATTACTACAATATAACAGACATATTTGCAAAATAATCTGCAGCTTCTAATGGGGGACAAAGAGGATGGGGAGTGGTGTAGGATGTAAATGTTAATGGGGTAAGAACAGAGTATAAAGAAGTTCTAGATCATAGAAAGTGTGAAAATGTAATCAAGAGAAGTTGGTTGTTAGCATGACCAAAGGGAGAAAAAACTCTGAGGATATAGGTAAATGAAGGTAAATAGAGCAAGAAAAGTAAATAAACAAAACTTACAAATTTTTTAAAAGGAGAAAAAGAATACCCTGCACTATAAGAGTTATGTATTATATAAACCTCCCAATCTTCAGTAACCTGATGCTTGAGAGGTACATGACAATGAACTTCCAGTGTCCAGCAGATGTCTCAGGATGGGACTTGCCCCACCTAAAGATGGGATCTTCCACTTCCAGAATAATCCAAGATGGCTACACTGGCTTACGAGTATGTTGATAAATGGGGAGCTGCAGCATGGGCATGGTTGGCCAGAGTCCTGGAGGCAGGGTGTGATTGGTTGGGAATGGGTCCTGGAGCAGGGTGTGGTCTATCTGGTTGAGGCTTCCAAGAGGTGTGTTGTGGTCAATTGGTCTGGGGGTCCCCTCTGGTAGGGTACAGTTGATTGGGCTGAGGTGCCCTGTAGATGGGGCTTGGTCAGTCCCTCCACAGGTCCTGCATTTGATGGATACTTTCTCAGAATTGTGAGACCCACATGTAACCAAACTTGTGGGTACTGTGGCAGTGGATTTTCAAGAAACAGCAGACAACTGGTGATACCCTGGCAGTTTGCAGTCAGACTGCAGGCTAACAGTAAATAATTGCCTCTTCCACAGAGCTACTCCAGGCATTTCAAGGCCTGATACATTGAGAGCCTCTGCCAGTCAATCCACATTCTAGAGCTACCATCAGATGAAATTCAGGTTTCTCCCTTCTCCTCTGTAATATTTATTTACCTATTCTTATTTCAGGAACTGTTGACATTCAGGGATGTGGCCATTGATTTCACTGAAGAGGAGTGGAAATGCCTTCAACCAGCTCAAAAAAACTTATATAGAAATGTGATGTTAGAGAATTACAGAAACTTGGTCTTCCTGGGTAAGAATATCTTCCCTTCACAATTTTAAATTAAATATAATTATTTAATTTTCTTCCCTTGATGAATATATTCTGAGAATTTCTCTATAAGTATGTGTTTAAGATTTGTGCATTCAAGAAAAATGATATTTTGGGTATAAATAAAATGTTAATGACATTCCTTTTAGTCTTTAATCTCTCCCTTTCTTGGTATATTATAAATGCTCCACTTTAGAAAAGTGATACTGAGAGAAATTGAGTGATATAAAATATTGTGGCCTACACATATTAGAAGACACAGTTGCAAAGCCCAAAGTTCAAGGGAGAAGCCAAACTTCAAAATGTACATGGAGAAGTTACCTAGCAAAAAAATTTTTCAGAAACTTAGATTTATTTCTCCTGTTATCATTGAATACGTACTGCCCTATGTTTATCATGTTTTCAAATTTTTAAAAATCTTCTGTTTGTCTACAGTGATGTCCAAGTTCATTTAAATTAACCACACAAACTCCCCTTCAATAGTGAGTGTTAGCATGATCTAAAAGATTTTCTGTTATTAGTGGGTCTCCACGTGATAACATGCACATTTGGTGAATTCTAGGTCAAGCCATTTTAAAAAATTAATATCCAAAAGCAGTTTATTATTATTCATATATTTATTTATTAAAATTCACTTACATGTGCTCTTTATAAATAAATACTTATTATGCATTTTCTGTGAAAAGAAAGACAAATTCACAATAAATGGTCTTTTGTGGTATATAGTGATAGTTTGCAAATTGTAGTTATATGAAAGCATTTGTAAATATATCTATGGTTGGTTAAATTTTCTTTTCCTTTATTTTTTCATTTTACAGACTTCATTTCATGTTGTATGCTTCCTTACTTCAGATAACAGTTTTATTTTTTCAATATTTTATGAATATATGACAATTTTCATTACTTCACAAATTAGTAAATTGTTGAAATTAAGGTATGCATGATTCTTGTTTCTATTGCTGATAAAATTTTACATGCTTTTATTTGTATAAATTGTATGTATACCTCTTTAAATGAATTTATACTTTGTCCAGATTATCCTGTAAATGTACATAGTATTGTAATTTTTTTTATATGTGAATGTAATAGAGATAGAATCCAGGGATACTCTAGTAATGGACTACATACCCAGCCCCTTTATATTTGTATTGGAGAGAGGTTCTCAGTTACTGAGAATGGCATTGAAATTTTTACTTCCTTGCCTCAGAATTACAATAGTAATTCTGGATTATATGCATGCCCTTTTTATACATATTCATGAATTTATTCTTATTTATAGGATAAAGCCCATAGAATTTTAAAGGTACTTTCAAATATTTTACAATTCTTTTTATTTTTATGTCTTTTTTGTAATTTTAATTGTGATCAAAACCACAAAATAATACTTGCATTTCACCATATCATGCATACTGTTCAGCAATCTTAATTCGAATTATCACATAATATATCTGTAGAATGCTTACATCTCAAAAATCAATAAATATATTTCCATGTAAAAAGTGCTCATTTCTGTCTTCTATTACTAATGTCATTCTAATTTCTGTTCAAAAGGTTTTTTGCATGTTTGTTTGTTTCTTTTAGTTGTCATATATAAGTAGAGTTCTCTCATAATTTTTTTTGTGATACTGACATATTTCAGTTAACATAATGTACTGAAGATTTATCCTGAATACAGATATTGCAAAAATTTATTACTTTTTAACTTGAAAAATATTCTGTAGGGCTGGAGATATAGATCAGTTGGCAGAGTGCTTGCCTTGCAAGCACAAGGCCCTGGGTTCAAATCCCCAGCACCACAAAAGAAAAAAAAAAAAGAAAAAGAAAAAGAAAAATATTCTGTAATTTCTATATTCCAAATTGCTCTATTTAATCATTTCAAGGGTTATTTGGTTTTCTTCCTCATAGTAGCTCTGTTGATTAAAGCTGTCATAAAATTTGGTGTTCAAATGTCTTAATTTGCTGTATAAGCAAAGCAATATTACACTCAGAATTCACTATGTTTTTCTGTCTTAATTGATGTCACTCTTACCAATTAAATTTTACAGTTTTTAATGTTTTAAAATTATGAGACAACCTTCTCCCAATTTTGTTTCTATTTTGAATATTTTTATATATCCATAAAATTTTGAGATTCCATAAAATTTCTAGAATAAGTTTTTTCTGTCTCCGCAAAAACTATCATTGGGAGTTTGAGAGCTATTACATGGAGTCTCCAGATAACTTTGAGAAGTACTTAATTTAATCTTTCAATTATGGAAAAAGATTATGTTCAACATTTTTCAATCAATTGCCACATATTTGTGAACATCCTGTCCACTTTTGATTTCTAACATTATTCTCTAATGAACAGAAAATAATTCTAATATTTTATGCCTATTAGCCTTTAGGTTATTAATTTCCTGTTTGTTGATCCACTTTGATATTCCATTTCTATTGAAAACAATTTGTATATAAATCAAATATGTTTAAATTATTTTCAAAGTCTTCTATTTTTTTAATTACCATTTTTTTGACTTTTTATTTACAGCAAGTGCACATTGGTGTCTCCTAGTATTCAAGTGTTGCTTTCTATTTTTTTATTTACTTCTGTCAATCTTAACTTTATGTCTTAGATATATGGTGTGATTTGAAACTATATCCATTCTTTTTGCAGTATTCTGGGGAAAGCTTTTTTATCTTCATGGAGTATTCTACTTTGCCTATTTTCAAAGTTTTTTAATTAAAATATATTTTATCTCAGATAACTTCTTGCTTTAAACTGTTTTCAATATCATAATTTGGCCATCCCAACTTTCTTTTGGACATGTTTTTATATAACACTCTACTCTTCCTTGCTTTCATTTTACATGTTTTCTTCAATTTAGAGTTCCCTGTAGATTGCATTATTTGTATTTCTTTTAGATTTATTATTTTTCTTTTTTTAAATTGTTATTCTTTTTTGATATGCATTATAGTAGTATTTATTTTGACACATGTACATACATGGAATAAAACTTTCCATGTTTGTGGTTGCATGCAATGTGGAGCTACACTGCTCGTGTACTCACATATAAACAGAAAATTTATGTCTGATTCATTCTATTATTATTATTATACCAATCTCTACTTCCTTCCCTTAATTTTCTTTATCTAATTCATTGATATTTTATTCTGTGTACCCTCACCTTATTGTTTGTTAGCGTCCACATATCAGAGAGAACATTCAGCCTTTTGTAGTGATTTCTTAATTTCTGTACATTTAACATTCGTCAGACACTTTTACATAACTATACAGACTAGATGTTTCAGTTAAAAACTCAATTTCTCCACTATGTGCATGAGAGTCTTGAAGAAACTGCACACATACAACAGTACTTCTAATTTGAAAATGACTTTAAAATATGAGCATTCTGATCCTTCACTAACTAAATGTGCTATAATGATCCAATTTTAAGAAGAAAATCCTTCTTAGTAATTTTATCACAAAACATACAAAATTTGTTTACTAATTCTACTTTTGTCATACTGTGGCAACCTCATTAACATCCAGAAAAACTAGGTGTAGATTACAGATTGTTTGTCCTTTTTATGCACTATGTACTGAGCAAAGTAAAACAAAACTCACTGACATTGGATCAATGGTGACTTTTGCCTCATATTAATCATGCTGGCATGGTGCTCTAGAGAACCAGCATACAATGCTTATTAATCAACAGGTGTTTTTGTTATTGTCTTCCTCAAAACATTTCTTAGGAATGTTCAAAATAAAGTAATTTACAAAAGGTGTTAAATTTTACCACTTCTAATTGGAACATTACAATATCTAAAAAGTCGATATTCTAAAAAAATACATAGCCTTGTCAACTATATATACAGGAATGAGGAGTAAAATGAACATACCAAACAATGGTTAAAATATAAAAAATGTAATTTACACATAACCAGTCTGGCCCAGGACCCTCCCTTCTCAAGGTCAAAGTCTTCTCCATGTCCTCTAACCTCCTGAGTAAACACAGGCAATGTCATTCCTAGAGGTGGTCTAACAACTCCATTTCAATGTCACTTCCAGAAGAAAATTCTGACTTTTTAAAACAAATAAGTATTTACATAACATTATATGTAACCTATATCAGCAACCTGTTTAAAATTTAGAATGTACAGAGGTAGCTAAAGTTTTAAATGGGTTGGTAGGGAAAAATTGAGAGCAGCTGTTTTATAATATATACACAGGTCAACAAATGCCCAGTAAATCTTTCTGAAGAATGTTGGGCATTTCAAATTGGTCAAATAGTTTGTTAACCTGCAGGGTCTCTCTTTGGTAAAACAAACACCAACTGTCCATAGGTGCTCATTGTTCCATCCATCAGGTTCCACAGCTTTGCTTACCTTCTGGAATGAATTGACTCCTTTCTTATATAGCATTGTGCTATTAGCAAAAAAAAAAAAAAAAAAAAAAAAAAAAAACTACAACCTGTGTGTTCACTCTCGGTAGAATAAGGAGGAAAATATGAAACATATACCAACATTTCTGACTTCTTTGAGGATTGCGTGAAAACTGGTTTCTGTCTCCCAAGACACAGGAATCTGAAATTAGCAGGTAGATTTTGGATGCTAATACAATGGATATTCAACAAGTTTTAAGAGGGTAAGAAATCTTATGAAGAAATATGGACAAAATTTTAAACAGAAAAATATATGTGTGTCCAGAAGATTCTACATGAAAACAAACTTGAGAGACAATAAGACCCTTGCAAAGCCTATGTCAATATTACTTAGATGAAGCCAATGCATGGAAATTAATACTGATAAATTCCATTTTTAATATCTGTGTTATATGCATATGTTGAAGGGCATTTTGGTTGGTTCCCTAGTTTAGTTATTGTGAACTGAGCTGCTATAAATAATGATGTGACTGAGTCACTGTAGTATGCTGGCTTTAAATCCTTCATGTGCAAACCAGTGAGTGGGATACCTGAGTCAAATGGTGGTTTCATTCTGAGTTTTCTTAGAAATCTTAATAAAATTTCCAGAATGGTTATATCAATTTGTAGAACAAGCAGCAATGTATGAGTGTACATTTTTCCACACATCCTCAATGAAACACATTTTTTATGTTTTATTTTTTAAAAATTCTCAGTGTAATAGGGGTGGGATAAAATCTTCAAGTAGTTTTGAGCTGCATTTCTCTAATTGCTAGAAATGATGAGCAATTTTTCATGTTAGTTGATCATTTGTATTTTTTCATCTGTGAATTGTTGGTTCAGTTCATTTTCCAGTTTATTGATTGGGTTATTTTTGGTGTTAAGTTTTTTGAGTCCTTTATATATCCTGTAGATTATCACTTTATCTAATGTGTATATGGTAAAGATTTTCTTCCATTCTCTAGGCCCTCTCTTCACATTACAGATTGTTTCCTTTGCTGAGAAGATTTTTATTTTGAGTCCATTCCATTTATGGTTCCTTGATTTTACTTCTTGTTCTTTTGGATACTTTTTAAGGAGGTCAATTTATAAGCTGATTGGGTGAAGATTTGGTCCAACTTTTTCTTCTATTAATTGCAGGATCTGTTATAGTGCCTACATGTTTACTCACCTCTGAGTTGATTTTTCCACAGGGTTAGAGATAGACTTTGATTTCATTTTGCTACATATGAATTTCCCAGCACCATTTTTTAGCAGACTATCTCTTTTTCAATGTATGTTTTGGTGCCTTAATTTAATATGAGAAAACCCTATTTATTGAGTTTGTTTCTGTGTCTTCACTGATGTATAGAAAGGCATTTGATTTATGATATTAATTTTATATCCTGCTATCTTTCTGAATTTCTTTATTAGAAATTTTCTGATGGAGTTTTGGGTCTTCTAAATGTAGAATTTTGTCTTTGGTAAATAATGATATGTTAAATTATTATTTTCCTATTCATATCCCTTTAATTCCTCTCATCTGTCCAGTTGCTCTGGCTAGAATTTCAAGGAATATGTCAAAAAGAATTGGTAAAAGAGGGCATTCGTGTCCTCTTCCAGTTTTTATGGGAAAGGCTTCATTTTTTCTCTATTTAGAATGATGTTATCCTTCAGCATAACATAGAAGACTTTCACAATGTTGAGCTATGTTCCTACTATCCATTGTTCTTCCAGTGTTTTAGACATGAATGAATCTGCATATTGTCAAATGTATTTTCTCCATCTATCAAGATGACCATATGATTCTCTACTTTAAGTGTGTTGATGGAATAAATTATGTTTATTGGGAGGTTTCAAGATGGCAGACTAGAGGGTGGCTGCATTTCATGTTGCTCCAGAACACAGGATTCAAATTAGGAGATAGTGAGTGACTTGGGACCAACTCAAAGCTGCCGTGTGAATCTCTCCCATTGGGGAGGCATCCCGGATGGGGCGGTAGCCCTGGAACACAGAAAACTTTGTGAAGTAGAATTGCTCGACGAGATGCCTCTACCCCCACTGGAGTGGTAAACACGGACAACTGTGATCATTGTAGAGGAGGCGGCTCAGCACAGCGCTTGGACTCGGAGCAACCATTGGGGCTCTGGGCGGCTGCCTGAGGAGAAGCAGTGTGGCAAGCTGTTTAGACTCAGAGCGATCACTTCTGAACACCAGGGAGTTGCCCAGAGGAAGAGGAGAAGTGTGGTGGGTCGCTTAGTCTAGGAGTGACTTCATCAGAGCTACAGGCGACTGCCTGAAGAGGAGCTGCGTGGTGAGCTATTTGGACTCAGAATGACCGCTTCTGAACACCAGGGGGTTGCCCGGAGGAAGAGGAGAAGTGCGGCAGGTCGCTTGGTCTAGGAGTGACTGCATCAGAGCCACAGGCAGTTGCCAGAGGAGGAGGTGAGTGGTGAGTTGTTTGTACTCAAAGCGACCACTCCTGAACACCTGGGGGGCTACCCTGAGGAGGAGGAGGAACAGGGTGGGTCACTTGGACTTGGAGTGACTGCCTAGGGCTATGGGCAGTTGGCAGGAGGAGGAGACGTGAAGAGAGTTGCTTGGACTCCTAGTGACTGTGTTGGAAACTGGGTGACTGTCTGGAGGAAGAGGTGTGTGGTGGGTCTCTGGGTCTTGGAGCTACTGTACGGGGCTCCAGGTGGCGGCTCAGAGGAGGGGCTGCATAGCCAGGAAATTAGGTGCAGAGCAGGGTCCCAGGACTGGTTTCTTGCTGGAAGTGCCACACAGAGACATATCTAGGGGTGAAGCAAAGTTTCCAGGACTGCGGGCAGATTCTCTGAGGAGGGGCAGCCAAAGGAGACTCGTCTGCAAAGGGTGAGGCTCCCAGGCCCAGGAGGTAGGTCTGGGCCCCTGGGAACATTGCAGAGGAAGACAGGCCAGCCCAGGCAGTAATTGTAGATTAAGGGGAACCTCTAGGAGGGGAACTGACCAGCGAGACCTCCCCACCGGGTGAGTCTTCCCCACCAGGTGAGGTTTTCCCCAAGGTCGGTAAAACCAAAGACACAGGAACAAACAGGCCATGCCTCAGTCCGCAGCCTAGTTCCCCTTTGGATGACAATTGGTCAACAAGTGGAGGCACCTGTGCCCACTATCAGGGAATATACCCCACCTGAGAGTTACCATCCCTAGAGAAGCAGCTTCCTAGTGGATCACCGCATTATCAACTTCCTCCAAGACTGCAGGATACTGAAGGCTAAGAGGGGATATACTAGCAATCTTCAGGGACATTATAAGTCAATAGAGGAAATCTGCAATATCTTAATGACCCACTGATTCCTGAACAATATGAGAAAACAAGGGAAGAAATTGCCCCCAAAAATCTAGATATAACATCAATAAAACACAATGACAGCATGGCAGAAGAAATGACAGAAAGGGAAGCAAATAATGAGATGAAAGAGCAAATGCAGGCATTGAATGATGAGATGAAAGAGCAAAGGCAGGCATTGAATGATCGAACCAATCGACAGTTAAAAGAGCAAATACAGGAAGGAAAAGATCATTTCAATAAAGAGTTAGAGATATTGAAAAAAAACAAACAGAAATCCTTGAAAAGAAGGAAACAATAAACCAAATTAAGAACTCCATAGAAAGCACAACCAATAGGATAGTACACCTGGAAGACAGAACCTCAGATATTGAAGAAAAAATATTTAACCTTGAAAACAAAGTTGAACAAACAGAGAAGATGGTAAGAAATCATGAGCAGAATCTCCAAGAACTATGGGATATCATGAAAAGGCCAAATTTGAGAATTATTGGGATTGAGGAAGGCTTAGAGAAACAAACCAAAGGAATGAACAACCTATTCAATGAGATAATTTCAGAAAATTTCCCAAATCTGAAGAATAAAATGGAAAATCAAGTTCAAGAGGCTTATAGGACTCCAAATACACAAAATCACAACCGACCCACACCAAGGCACATGATAATGAAAATACCGAACATACAAAATAAAGACAGAATTTTAAAGGCTGTGAGAGAAAAGAACCAAATTACATTCAGGGGGAAACCAATACGGATATCAGCAGATCTTTCAAACCAGACCCTAAAATCTTCTAGGGCCTGGAACAACATTTTTCAAGGTCTGAAAGAAAATGGATGCCAACCAAGAATCTTATACCCAGCAAAACTTACCTTCAAATTTGATGGTGAAATAAAATCATTCCATGATAAAGAAAAGCTAAAAGAATTTACAAAAAGAAAGCCAACATTACAGAACATTCCCAGCAAAATATTCCATGAGGAAGAGATAAAACACAAAGAAGCAAATCAGCAAAGGGAGGAATTATTTTAAAGGAACTGTCAAATAAAGGAGGAACCAAGTTGTGACAAAAAATAAATAAATAAATAAAATTTTAAAAATGAACCAAATGACCAGGAATCCAAATCATATCTAAATAATAACCCTGATTGTTAATGGCCTGAATTCATCAATCAAAAGACATAGACTGGCAGATTTGATTAAAAAGAAAGATAAAACAAAATGTTGCCTGCAGGAGTCTCACCTCATAGAAAGAGATACCCATAGACTAAAGGTGAAAGGATGGGGAAAAGCATACCATGCACATGGACTCAGCAAAAAAGCTGGAGTATCCATCCTCATTTCAGATAATGTGGACTTCAAGCCAAAGTTAGTCAGAAGGGATAAAGAAGGACATTTCATACTACTTAAGGGACCCATAAATCAGCAAGATATAACAATCATAAACATCTATGCCCCAAACAGTGGCTCATCCCTGTATGTTAAACAAATCCTTCTCAATTTTAGAAACCAAATAGACCATAACACAATAATATTAGGTGATTTTAACATGCCTCTCTCACCACTGGACAGATCTTCCAAACAAAAATTGAATAAAGAAACCTTAGATCTCAATAACACAATCAATAATTTAGACTTAACAGACATTTTTAGAATATACCATCCAACCAAGAGGGAATACACTTTCTTCTCAGCAGCACATGGATCCTCCTCTAAAATTGACCATATATTATGCCACAAAGCTAATGTTAGCAAATACAAGAAGATAGAGACACTACCTTGTATTATATCAGATCATAATGGATTGAAGTTAGAAATAAATGAAAGAGTGAAAAACAGAAACTACTCCAACACCAGGAGATTAAACAATATGCTACTATATGATGAATGGATAACAGAAGATATTAGGAAGGAAATTAAAAAATTCTTAGAGTTAAATGAGAACAAAGAAACATCATATCAAAATCTCTGGGACACTATGAAAGAAGTACTTAGAGGAAATTTATTTCATGGAGCACATATAATAAAAGAAGTAAAACTCAACAAATAAACAACCTAACACTACAGCTCAAAGCCCTAGAAAAAGAAGAGCAGACCAACACCAAAAGTAGTAGAAGACAGGAAATAGTTAAACTTAGAGCTGAAATCAACAAAATTGAAACAAAAGAAACAATACAAAAAATTGACAAAATAAATAGTTGGTTCTTTGAAAAAATAAACAAAATTGATAAATCTTTAGTCACACTAACAAAGAGAAGATGAGAAAAACCCAAATTACTAAAATTCGGAATGAACAAGGAAATATCACAACAGACATGATTGAAATACAAAACATAATTAGAAGCTATTTTGAAAATCTATACTCCAACAAAATAGAAAATTTCAAAGACACCAACAGGTTTCTAGAGACATATGAATTGCCTAAACTGAACAAGGAGGACATACACAATTTAAATAGACCAATTTCAAGTAATGAAATAGATGAAGTCATCAAAATCCTAACAACAATGAAAAGTCTAGGACCAGATGGGTTTTCAGCCGAGTCCTACAAAACCATTAAAGAAGAACCCATTCCAATACTTCTCAAAGTATTCCATAAAATAGAAGAGGAGGGAATCCTCCCAAACTCATTCTATGAAGCCAATATCACCCTGATACCTAAAACAAACAGAGACACATGAAGGAAAGAAAATTTCAGACCAATATCCTTAATGAACATTAATGCAAATATTCTCAACAAAATTTTATCAAATCGCATACAAAAACATATTAAAAAGATAGTGGACCATGATCAAGTGGGTTTCATCCCAGGGATGCAAGGTTGGTTCAACATCAGGAAATCAATAAATGTAATTCACCATATCAATAGACTTAAAGTCAAGAATCCCATGATTATTTTGATAGATGCAGAAAAAGCATTTGATAAAATATAGCACCCCTTCATGCTCAAAACACTAGAAAAAATAGGGATAGTGGGAACATTCCTTAACATTGTAAAGGCCATCTATGCTAAGCCCATGGCTAATATCATTCTTAATGGTGAAAAAATGAAAGCATTCCCCCTTAAACCTGGAACAAGGCAGGGATGCCCTCTTTCACCACTTCTTTTTAATATCATCCTTGAAACTCTAGCCAGAGCAATTAGACATACCAAAGAAATTAAAGGGATACGAATAGGAAAAGAAGAACTCAAACTATCTCTGTTTGCTGATGATATGATTATATACTTAGGGAACCAGGAAATTCCACCTGAAAACTTTTAGATCTCATAAGTGAATTCAGTAAAGTAGCGGGATATAAGATCAATGCACATAAATCTAAGGCATTTTTATATATAAGTGATGAATCTTCAGAAAGAGAAATTAGGAAAACTACCCCATTCACAATATCCTCAAAAAAAATAAAATACTTGAGAATCAATCTCACAAAAGAGGTGAACGACCTCTACAGTGAGAACTACAAAACACTAAAGGAAGAAATTAAAGAAAACCTCAGAAGATGGAAAGATCTCCCATTTTCTAGTATATGAAAAATTAATATTGTCAAAATGGCCATACTACCTAAAGTGTTATACAGATTCAATGCAATTCCAATTAAAATCCCAATGATGTACCTTAGAGAAATAGAGCAAGAAATGATGAAATTCATCTGGAAGAATAAAAAACCCAGAATATCTAAAGCAATCCTCAGTAGAAAGTGTGAAGCAGGGGGTATCGCAATACCAGATCTTCAACTCTACTACAAAGCAATAGTAACAAAAATGGCATGGTATTGGTACCAAAATAGAAAGGTGGATCAATGATACAGAATAGAGGACATGGACACAAACCCAAATAAATACAAATTTCTCATACTAGACAAAGGGGCCAAAATATGCAATGGAGAAAAGATAGCCTCTTCAACAAATGGTGCTGGGAGAATTGGAAATACATATGCAACAGAATGAATCTAAATCCATATCTCTCACCCTGCACAAAACTAAACTAAAAATGGATTAAGGACCTCGGAATCAGACCAGAGACCGTGCATCTTATAGAAGAAAAAGTAGGTCCAGAGCTTCAACATGTTGGCTTAGGACGAGACTTCCTCAACAGGAGTCCCATAGCACAAGAAATAAAAGAAGAATCAACAAGGTAGATTCAGACTAAAAAGTTTTCTCTCAGCAAAGGAAACTATCAGCAATGCGAAGAAAACGCCTACAGAGCGGGAGAAAATCTTTGCCAATCATAGTTCAGATAGAGCACTAATCTCCAGAATCTATAAAGAATCAAAAAAATCTACACCAAGAATGCAAATAATCCAATCAACAGATGGACTAAGGAAATGAATAGACACTTCACAGAAGATCTACAAACAATCAACAAACAAATGGAAAAATGTTCAACATCTCTTGTAATAAGAGAAATGCAAATAAAAACCACCCTAAGATTCCATCTCACCCCAATTAGAATGGCGATTATCAAGAATACAAGCAACAACAGGTGTTGGTGAGGATGTGGGGAGAAAGGTACACTCATACATTGCTGGTGGGGCTGCAAATTTATGCAGCCACTCTGGAAAGCAGTGTGGAGCCTCCTTAGAAAACTTGGAATGGAACCATCATTTGACCCAGCTATCCCACTCCTTGACCTATACCCAAAGGACTTAAAATCAGCATATTACAGAGATACAGCCACATCAATGTTCATTGCTGCTCAGTTCACAATAGCCAGATTGTGGAACCAACCTAGATGCCGTTCAGTTGATGAATGGATAAAGAAACTGTGATATATATATATATATATATATATATATATATATATATATATCACAATGGAATATTACTCAGCCATAAAGAATGATAAAATTATGGCATTTGCAGGCAAATGGATGAAATTGGAGAATATCATGCTAAGTGAGATAAACCAATCTCAAAAAAACAACGGACGAATGATATCGCTAATAAGTGGATGATGACACATAATGTGGGGTGGGAGGGGTTAGGGTTAGGGTTAGAGTTAGGGTTAGGGAAGGGGCAAGAATGGAGGAAGGAAGGACTGTATAGAGGGAAAAGAGTGGTGGGAGGGGTGGGGGGAAGGGAAAAAATAACAAAATGAATCAAACAGCATTACCCTATGTAAATTTATGATTACACAAATGGTATGCCTTTACACCATGTACAGAGAAACAACATGTATCCCATTTGTTTACAATAAAATAATTTTAAAAAATATGTTTATTGATTTCCAAATGGTGAACTAACCTTGCATCTCTGGCAAGAACCCCATTGGATCATTGTGCATGATCTTTTTAATGTGTTTTTGTAGTTGCTTTTACAGAAATTTTTAAGAATTTTTGGGTCTGGTTCAATAGGAATATTGTTCTGAAGTTTTCACTCATTCATGTGTCTTTGTGTTTTTGTGTGTGTGTGTCAACATGATCCTCATATAGAGAGTAAAGAAAGGTTCTCTTTTCTCTTTAATGGTATAATTTTAGGAGTATTGGTGTTAATTCTTCTTGAAAGGCATTGTGGATCTCAGGCAAAAATCCATCTCTGGTACGTGGCTTCACTTGGTTGGTAGACTTTTGATAGTTTCTTCAATTTCATTATTTTTATTAGTCTTTTTACATTGTGCAAGTTCTCTTGATCCAGTTTGGGTACTTTATTTATCTCTAGACATTTGTCAAGGTCTTCAAGATTTTCTATTTCATTAACATAGATATTTTCAAAATAATTTTATTTTCTTATGTTCTTCAGTAGTGTCCATCATGATAATCCCTTTACATCACAAATTTTAGTAATTTGGGATTTCTCTCTTTTCCACTTCAGTATGTAGCTAAGGGTTTATCAATTTATGTTCTCAGAGAACCAACTTTTAATTTTCTCTATCTTTTCAATTGTTTCTCGTTTCAATTTCATTGATTTCAGCTCTGGTTTTAATTACTTCCTGTCTTCTACTATTTAGGTGTTGATCTGTTCTTCTTTTTCTAGTAATTTGAGATGTAAAGTTAGGTAATTTATTTGTTGACCTATAATTCTTTCAATGAATGAGCTTCATGCAGTGATCTTTAATTTTAGTCCTGCCTTAATAGTGTCCCAGACATTTTGATATTTTTCATACATGTTGTCATTTACCTCTAAGTACAATTTTAATTTTCTCACTGATTTCTATTGCAGTCCATTTGTTATTTAGGTTCCAGGTTTTGGAGTTGTTTAATTTTTATTTTACTATTGATTTCTAGTTTCATTCTGTTATGATATGATAGAATACAGGGTAGTATTTCTATTTTTTGAATTGGCCAATTGTTGCTTTGTTTTGTAACACATGGTCTGTTTTAGAAAAGAATCCATGTGCCACTGAGAAGATTGTGAATTTTCTTGATGATGAATAAATGTTCTATATGTGTCTGTTAAGTATAAATTATTAGTTGTATTATTTAATTCTATGGTTTCTTTGCTTAGTTTTTGTTTGGAAGATATATCCAGTGGAAAGAAAGGTGTATTAAAGTAAGTGAGTATTATTGTTTTGTATTCTACTTGATTCCTGAATTTGAGAAGAGTTTATATGTATATGCTTCTTTTTGGGAGAATATATACTTAGGATTGTTATATCTTCTTGTTGTATGATTTCCTTAAGTAGTATGAAATGTCCTTCTTTATCCCTTCTAAGTTTGGCTTGACATCCATTTGATTGCATTTGAGGATGGAAACCCCAACTTGTTTATGAAGGCCATGTAAATAATGTTTATTCCCAAACCTTCACCTTCAGTGTTTGAGTGTCTTTGAGTGTCTGGATTGAAAAATCAGCTGAAATTTAAAATGGTTTTTCCCTATATATAATTTGATTTGTTTTTCTCACAGAGTTTAAACTTCTGTCTTTATTCTGTATGTCAGTTTTTTTCATAATTTGCTTTTGTGTGGATCTGTTGTAATTGTAATTGTGTACACTTGTGTTTCTCTAAGTCTCTTGTATTTGATTTCCCCTATTATTTTTTAGATTTTAGAAATTATCTGTTATGTCATTGAAAAGATTGTGTATTCCTTAGGTTTTTATCTCCATGCCTTTGTCTATTCTGATAAATCTTAAATTTGGTATTTTTATGTTATCCTGTATTTCTTAGAAGTTCTGTTCATGGTTTCTTCTCATCTTCTCAGTATGGTTGACTTTATTTTTAAGGCTATATATTTTGTCTTCTTTGTCTGAGGTTTCAATTTCCAAGTGCATAGGTTGTTGGTGATGCCTTCTATTGAATGTGTAATTTGGTTTATTGATTCCTTCATTTCAACCCTAGAGGCTTGTGGACAATCCTGTTCTGTGCAGGGTAAAAGATTCTGCTGAAGCCATTTTTCTACTTAAGTAGAGAGGAATGAATATTACTCTGATTCCAATGAATGATGACAGTGGAACTTTCCATGCAACTAAGTATTCTGAGAGGATTATTTTTAATATGAAGTTAAAAATTCTTTTGAATGTGCTTGGCTTTGCCTTGGGTTTGTTTTCCAGTCAAACAGAGTCAGACCAGAGAGTGTCTGGTCCCCTACAATAGTTAGTATCTTCAGATAATTTAAGCCCTTCAATTCCTCAACATTTTCTCCCCTGCTGAATCAGGTAAATAGAACACAGTTGGAAAACTATTACTCTTATGTGGAAGTTAATTCCAATGAGTTTTTAGCATGACACTGTGTTATAAATAAGCAGTGCTCCCTCCATGACCGGGTTTGCCTTAGAGTAGGCATTACTCATGATGAGACAACTATCACAAGCTAATAGATTATTTGATACTCAGAAAAATGCTGAAATGGGGATTTAATTAGCAAGTTCATAAACATTGAAGGTGCTCACTTCTATTAAATGGTATGATTCCAAATGTCAACTGCAATAGTGTTTGGGAGGTAGTACAATTCTGGGGAACACTCCCAGGTTCTCTCAAAATGAATTGCACTTGTTACCTGTACCAGATCCAGGTCAATGTAAATGTCAGCTCTGATATTTGGAGGTGATGACAAAAAGAGCTGTTTTTTGGCACTGCATTTTCCAAGTCTGTTTTTCTGTACATTGGGAAGAAATTATTCCTTTAAAAAATTGAGTAAATTGGTGCTGAATACATTACTTAGTTTCTGCTGACATCAAACAAGTGGCATAGTGGGTTTAAAAACTGGGTTCTTTGTATCACTGAAGATCCAGAATTAATTAAAATGAAACTATTTTACAGACTTTTATTAACCTCATGGATTTTTAGAAACCATGCCATGTAGATTTGGGTGAAGGTTGTGGTGTTCTCATCTTCACCATGGTTCTGGAATATTAATTGTGCTTTGCAGGGTAAGGAATGATTTTTTAAAAATACACCTTTTGTAAATAATTCACGTAAAGAATAAAATCAGAGAGGTTGAGTATGTGGCATGGTTGTGGTGGATATAATAAAATTCCAATGAAAATAGATTTTGTATTTTGGAAAAGATTTACATGCCATTTTTTCTGTTAGTTAACATCTTTTACATCTTCAGTTACTCTTTAAATTTTTCTACTTTTGAAATTCAGGATTTGCCCATTTGGGATTTTTATTTTTGTATTTGAGAAGAGATGCTTTTCTTTACATCCCTGATATTGAGGTGTGCTTTTTATTTCAAGAACCACCATTCAGTAATGAACTTCCAAATATCTCCTTGCTTAAGTTTAGGTGGTTTTGTGTAAGTTCTGTAGAGTAAAGAAAGCCTTTCCTCGGAGATCTTATGGCAGAAAAGCCAAATCAGCATAAGTGTAAACAGCTGTCCTTTGTAAGCCACAGGATAGGTCCAAGAATCTGCAAGATCTTTTGTATACTTGGCAAGTTTAGTTATTGTCAGTAATTACCTTTGCTTACTGAATGATCTTGCAATTTCTTCCTGATGTATTCCTATACTGTTTTGAAACTGAGGAAATGTCCTTGTATTTTTGGGGAGATAATTAACAATGATAATTTTTAAGAATCTGTTCACTCTAGTTGGTTTTCATCTCCAACCTTCCTGTGTTTAGTTCATCACACACTACTCTTACCTCATCTCTTTTTATATATATTCACCTTTTAATGTTTGTAACCATCCTCTCTTTCATCATGATGTTTGTTAGAAGATGATATGCTTGAAAAATTGTGCTCATCAAGTCACTATCATTCCCTTTTAAAATCCATTACACCACATTATGGGAGCATATTTTTGCCAGGTTCTGGGGTACTGGACTATAGTCTACATTCTCCAGGATCTGCTTAAAGGACCCTTGGCATCGTCACAGAGGGACCTGTGTCAGACTGGTAGTAGTGAGTGCAAGAGTTTGAACACTTCTATCAAGACATTTTGGCCAAATATTTCTGCCCTAAAAAGGTGAGTTCATGGGCCCCCTAGATATTCCCATCAAGAGAATTCAGAGTGCAGACTAGTTGTGGGCCAGCAGCAAAGCAATTGGGAACTGGCAGGTGGCAAGGTCACAGGACATCTATCCTCATTTCCTAGCTCTTTTCTGGCCTCCATCACATGTGCTCAGCGATGTACTCCCTCTTCTCCTCACAAGATATTGTGTGGACCACCAACCTCCACTTACAGGTCAAATTTCAAAAGTTAGCTCTCCTGTGTTTGGATGTTTGAGGAAAATGAAGGGAACCCCACCAGATTTTGTGGATGTTTCCCAATTCAGTCATCACCGAATCCATCGAGTTGCACTGGATGCTCCACTGCCCTCTGCTATCAACAGCCATCATTCCATTTCCCTGGTATGGCCCTACATCAGTTATGTCACCTGGCAAAATTCCAAGGGAGCCCAGACTGACAGGAACAGACATGGATGGCAAAGCCGCTGGGGTCAGTGCTAGGCTGAGTGATCCTTGCAGCCTCCTGAACCCATCCAACCCTCTCAGGTCAACTTGTCTTGGTAATCAATTGCCTGCAGCAGGAGAAGGTGGCCACGTGGCAAAAATGCCTGGTGTGGCCAATCGTGTTCAGCACCATCTAGTGGGACTGCAGGTTGGTGCAGGCTGTCAGTCTTCAGCTGGATTAATAGCCCTGGACATATCTGGATTGCCCATAGGTCTGCAGGGTTGAGCCAAAAACATACCCATGCTTTTCAGCAACTGAGTGAAGAAGTGAGGATCACATTTGTTGAAAGAAGTAGACTCTGGGACTCTTCCACTTCCTCTTCCCTGTTAACATCACTGCTGAGTTGGCACTTTACTTGAATCATTTTCTCAATCAGTTAGGAGGGGAAGCTTTTCTGGTGACCATGGGAATGGTGACATCATCATGCTGCATTCTGCCTTTCTGTGACATCAAGAGATATCTGCAGAGCAGCAAGATGTCACAGGAGGCACTCATATGAAACCATGATGTCCCAGACCCAGAAACATCCTGGGGTGAGAAACAAAGTGAACTCTCCTACCTGAGCCTGATATCTCCTTACCCTTCAATCCCAAGTTTCTGGATGCCAGTCCTTTGGACTTCTATTACTCTTATTTCACAGGTTCACTGTTAAAAACCTTAGGCATTTCTTTGAGAATGATGAAAACTATGGTAGAAGGATTTTGAATGATGGGCATTTTGGTGGATGTAATTTTGTAGACCTAAGCCCAGTGCAGTGATTCTTGAAAAGATTTGTTGCAAATACAACCACAAGGGAGTATAAAATTAAATTTCACTATTTTTTTTATTCTGCCAATACATATTGTTCCTGGGATCACTGATGCCATGAACCATCACCACTTCTGTTTGTATGTTTATATTTACAGACAGCATTTTGCTAAGTTGATTAGGCCTTTCCTAATTTAGGAAAACTGGCTTTGCCCTAGAGTATCTACTTCCTCAGCCACCTGCATAACTGAAATAATAGGAAAGATTCATCATCTCCACTGGACCATTTGTTTTGCCTAGATATCTGCTGGTTAGAAATTTTGAAAGGGAAATTCCAGGAGGAGGAGGCAGTGTGGAGAAAATAGGAATTAACTGTGCTTCTAAGTTGAGGGTTCAGGTTTGCATGAACCCAAAATTCTCCTTATATAATAATGTGCTGAGCACATAAATTTTCCCATATGTGCCTTCCTCGCCTTTTCTCTACAACACCACAGACCATTTGGAAAATTGTCTGCTCAGTGTTGTTCTACTATGCTTTACCTTCTTACATAGACAGTCTGTGGGTCTTTCTAATCAACTAAGGATTTTGAGAATATTTTTTTAACTGTGAAATTAAAAATTCATTAGAATTTCTTTGATGTTGACTTGCATTGGTTTTCCAGTCAAACATTTCAGAGTCAGACTGAAAGAGGTTCCAGTTACTTATCATATGCAGTCTGTTCAGATAATTCCAACTCTCCAATTCCTCAACATTTTCTCCTGTGTTAAATCAATGTAGTTGGAAAAGCAGAAATTTTAATGAAAGTTTATTCCAATGAAAGTTTTAAGCATGACACTGTGGTAGAAACCAGGAGTTATTTCCCTGTTACCTGGATTGCCTAGAAATAGGACTTCCTGGACATGAGACAGCTATCAGGAACTGAAGAAATTGTGTCTGAGTGACACTCAGGAAAGGACTAAGATGACCTTTAGCAATGTAATCTGAAAAAAGATTAACAACAGGACTGAGAAAATATGAAGCAGTGTAATATATATCTCTCACCCAAACTACCAAGAGGAAACTGAGTAAGAATTACCTTGAGGAACCTGGAATAGGATAGAGAAAAAACTGAGCACAATAATGTGAGTGGCACTCATTAAAAAGACATGGAGAGGAACTCAGAAAAAAAAAACAGAAAAAACTAACCAGTATTAGGCAAGGGGTGCTCACAAACAAAACAAAAGGGGACTGATTAAGCATACACTAGGCAAAATTTACAGCTTTAACAAAGAAGGCTGATCAATATTAGGAGATTTTCTATCATCAAGAAGACCCAGCAGATTCACAGCACTTGTGGGTGAGGGTTGCTTAACCAGAGGACTCACAAGACCCTGGGCAATAGGGGTTGAGATGAGGTTCATGGCAGAACACAGAGAAAAAAAAGAGAAAACATAGATGTGGTAGCTTGACTACAGAATCTAGAAATGTTGGAGGTATTTTGTGAGAGGGGTTCTCACATATTGGGCTCAAATATTTTGGAAACTTTTTGAGAGTATCCCTTGGGCCAAAGTTTCACTGACCTCAGGTATGTCTGGAATGCTTCAATGAAAGGTCTAAAGAAGTCCTCTATAATGATGAGAAATTGTCCTTGGATGTACTTTAAAAAGTATAAACTTTGAACATATGGATTGCACCTAATTCAATTGTCCTAGGAGTTTTTCTTTCTTGTCAAAAGACAGCAGCCAATGACATATCAGAAAAGAATCTGAACAACTTATGTATGTGCTTTCCATGTGCTGTTCAGAAACATGTCAGAAATCCTGGACCTGCTACATCACCCATAAGAACTCAGCCTCCCGTGAAAAGGTGTGGAAATACTGGGTGATGAGTGGTAGTTCAAGGTCCTCAGTGCTTTGGAAATTGACATGTCCACTAGGCCAGGTTGAGTGGAAGTGTACTTGGAGGTATGTGGATCACCAAACTGATCACTGGCTGGACAGGTATTTCCTTCTGAATCCGCTCCTCAAGGACTGGACACACCCATAATTTTCTAGTCAGGAAACTAGCCTAGATCCCTAGCAACCACATGGAATGATGCCTGGTGAGAGCTCAATGGCATGGAGCATGCAGTGAGCATGGTGGCATAGGTAATCTTTCAATTGGGACACATCACACCCAATCTGAATGGTTACTACACATCCAATATGGAGGATTGCCCTTACTTTCCTAGAAAGTTTGTACAGGAGACAGCTGGAACCTGGAAAGCGGATCTTCTAAGTAAAGATGCATGTCTCCTCTGATGGCTAATGTGTAGAGGTGAGAGTCATTCACTCAGCATGTTTGACGGAGGACAGGATGGTGATAAAAAGCAAGGAGAGATGTTCTGTGCTCACTCCACCTGCAAGGCTGCACCTCCTTGGTTGCTGCCTTATAACTAGGCTGCATGAAATTTACATGCTAGAAATTTCCAGGGACACCTCAACTCACCTCGAAATGCAGAAATATCTAGCCTGTCTCTGTTCACACAACTGTTCATTTTCATAACCAGACTAGTGCCTGCCTGGCACAAGGCCCTGAGGGAATTTGACATGATTCCTCTTACCAGCCCCAGGAGGATGTAGATTACAAGGCAGTCAGTGATATAGGAGCCTGCTGGTGGCATGAGGAGCACAACATCATAGGGCATAACACCATATTAGAATATGCACCGTGAAGAAAGTACAATGGTACAAATCTTCCAAGCTGAATATTCAAAGAGAGAGAGTAAGGACATTTTGTGGGCACAGAAAGCAGAAGGGTGTTGGTGCTGAAAGCCTACTTCAGTGAAGAGACACTCTAGAACTACTCAGCCTTCATGGTCCACCCACAAATTCCATGGCACATCTTCAGGTTCAACATAGTCTACAAATACAGGAAGTAGTACTTGCCAGTTCATTCTATAAGCAACCATCATTATGGACCCTAATTCTGCTTGCAAGGACCTCAATGCCCTTGCAAATTCATGGCTCTTTCTTATTGCTTTCAAGGGACAGCTGATTATACATATGCTGATTTGTATTTTTTCTGGCACAAGAACCATGAGAAAAGGGTTTCCTTACAGGTCAGCACTTATACCCACAAACTGTAATTTGATCAAGTTGTATTTGGAATATGCAGCACTGAACCAAGCTCTTGAAATAAAGACTGTGCAACAGTATCACAAATGTAAACACAAACAGCTCGGCTAAAAGGCAAATATGAAGACCCAACCTGGGCAAAACCTGAATATCAAAAGGGGAGTGGTTCAAGAATATTCCAATGTGGAATTGGACTTACTCAGCAGGAAAAGTGTACCACAGGCATTTGCACATTGTTAAATTATTTTTGTTTCTTGACCAGCTTCTACCCACCACCAACCTGCCACATGCCTAATGTCTCTGCTTTTTTTTTTTTTTTAATTTTGGTGTTCTTGCAAAGAAGGGTCCTTGTGTAATTTCTTACCCTACAAAGCCCAATCCAGTCATTCACAGATTTATGGTAAACGTGAGAACAACATATGCATTACCCACTTCTACAGTACATCTGTTGAGGACATCCATCAAAATTAACAAGAGTCTATACAAGCTCTCTGTTCCTTTTGACACTGGAGCTCCAATATTAGTGGGAGAGTAGGTTGTAAATTCCCCCATTTCTCTTGAGTGCTCTCAGCAGAAAGTAACATGGATTCAGCCCCAAATTCTACCATTTTTCATCAAGACATAAGCAAGTCCATGCAAGGGAAACTGACTAGGAACCTCCAGGACCAAGGGTGACTGTCTTTTGTGTTCACCTGTTAGTTTTCCAGTTGACATTGTGGTTGACATGGAAAGTGCTCAGGTGTGGGAGTCCCCTTCATTGGCAGAGTTTGGGAGTGTGTCCAACAAGTCTCAAAATTGCCGAGGACCAGTTCAGTTGTCATTTTGAATTTTCTGCCACTGTAACCTGGTGCATATTGCCTAGTAGAAGAAGTTGTAGAAAAAATATTAGCAAGAACATACTGATAAATGAGATGTAACATATGAACTAATGAGAGTTGAATAATGTGCAGTTTCAGTACTCTTCAGAACACTGGTGAAGAACTGCTCCCTTTGAGCACAGAACCCTGCTCAGATGTGGCAATGGAAATGGCTTGCATGTGAAACTGGTACTTTCTTCAACAGTGTTGATTCCATTGATTAACAGAGGAGGAAAAAAGAGGTTGAGAAAATGGAAGGTTTGCATGCTCAGAAGTCTTTGGTCTTTTTTTTTTTTCTTTTTTCTTTTTTCCCCCATTCTTCAGTGCTGGAGATTCGAACCCCTGTCCTTCCACATGCAAGGTAAGCACCCTACGAGATGGGCTATATCATCAGCAGAGAAACAACTGCTTTCAGATACATGAATTGATCTCCTCAGTTTCTGTGTCTGTGAAGTTCTCTGCAGAGAAGGAACCCTAGACAAAGTCAAATAATGTCTAAGGAATTCTTAATTCTCCTTTTCACAACAATCTTGAAAATAACCATTTTTGCATGTCAAGTCCCACAGTCTCTGGGTGAGTTCTGAGGGAAAAAATTATCCCAACTTTACTTAAGGAGGAAACTGGTTGTAGCTGATCCTTGAGCAGAAAATTTTATCAGTGATATCTGGAGGCCAGGGCATGAGGAGAGGCAGGTCTATGTGGGAATTTGTGTATGCTCAAGTTGTTAGTATGAAATGAGATGTTGAGGATCATTCACCATTGCATCCCTAGTCATTACATTCAGAATCTACTGACAACTTCCTCCACCTTTGTATTTTTACTTTTCCTTTTGTCATTTTACTTTGAAAAATTCTCCCAAGAAGAGTGCTGTGCAAAATGCACAAGCCAGTGCTGGTAGTGAATCTTGCCTATCATCTTAGGGAATGGGTGAGTAGAGGAAGTTGTTACTCCTGGGAAGGGACAGTTTTCTTCCATGAGGGAATGACTCAGCAACTTAGCCAGATGATGTCAGAAAATATAAACAGGCAAAGGCAAGTGGTGATGGCTCTTGGTGTCTGGGTTCCTAGCAAAGATATTTGCTGGCAGAAAGAAACATTCCTCAACCAATTTCAATCTTCTGCTGGGTATGTTTGCAACATTTACTCTCAAGAGTCATTACATTGAGATAAGTTCTGAAATTCATATCCCTGATTTCTCAATTAATCAGCTGCATTCAATTCCACTCAGAACAAAGTCTCACTTGATTACCAATGCTCCTGTGACATGACAGCCAAAGATGGGAGAACTCCTCTAAACCAGGTGGAAGGGGCAAGCATCAGGCATTTTGGGTGTAAATGGCTCCAGGATTCCAGGCTCCAGTTGGAGAATGCACTTGGTTTCTCTCTACAGAGGATTTTTCCAGCCTTGGGCCACATGGATTTTGAGGAGTGGCTCCTGTGACACATCACCTGCACCAACATAATGTATGAGGTCACAGAGGAAAGGCATGACAGCACAATGGCATCATGGTTCCCATGGCAACCAGAGACAATTATCTTCTGGCTGCTTCAGATCAAGATTGAAAACAAGCACCAGCACAGTTTTTATGGTCACAGGAAAGATGAAGGGAGTTAGTGCCAGGGATCTGCAATTTTCAAGAAATGTGATTCTAACCTCATCAGCCAGGAGACCAGGAGCAAGGCAGTGTGCAGGGTACAACCACGTGGTCAGTGGATCTCTTCAGGTCCAGCAGGTCAAATAAACCCTCTGAAGCCTGACAGCACGCACTAAAGACCAGGCTTGCTAGGTGATGCTGCTCTTGTTCGGCTGCAATGGACATCATGACAGCAGGCAATTATTCCCCATCAGTTCCAGTAGGTTATATTGGGTGAAGGTGTGCTTGTGGGCACATGGATTACCAAGCTGATCACCAGCTAGACCGGTATTTCCTTCTAAAACCACTCCTGAAGGACTGGGCACACCCAGTCAGGAAACTAGTCTAGGACTGTAGAAACCACATGGAATGATGGCTTGTGAGAGCTCAGGGCAGTGGAGCATGCAGTGAGCATGGTGGTATAGGTGATATTTCAATTGGGACATGTCACACCCAATCTGAATGGTTACCCCTCCTTTCCTAGAAAGTTTGTACAGGAGAAGCTGGAACCTGGAAAGTGGGTCTTCTAAGTGAAGGTGAGTGGCTCCTCTGATGGCTAATGTGGAGAGGAGGGAGTCATTCATTCAGCATGTTGGACGGAGGACAGCACGGTTCTGACATGCAAGGAGAGATGTTCTGAACTCACTTGACCTGCAAGGATACACCTCCTTGGCTGCTGCCTTACAACTAGGCTGAATGAAATTTACATGCTGGGAATTTCCAGCTAGGTGATGCTCACCTCAAGATGCAGAATTGTCTGGCCTATCTGTGTTCACACAACTGTTCATTCTCATGACCAGACTAATGTCTGCCTGGCACAAGGACCTGTGGGATATTGACATGAGTCCTCTTACTAGCCCCAGGAGAATGGAAACTACAAGCCAGTTGATGATACAGGAGTCTGCTGATGGCATGAGGAGCACAGCATCATAGGGCATACCTCCAGATTGGAACACGCACTGCAAAGAAAGTGCAATTGTGCATAGCTTCCAAGCTGAATATTCAAAGAGGGAGAGTAAGGACATTTTGGGGCACAGAAAGCAAAAGAGTGTTGTTGCTGAAAGCCTACTTCAGTGAAGACATTCTAAAACTCTTCAGCCATCATCATCCTTCCTCACATTCCACAACATGTCTTCAGGTTCAACATTCTCTATAAACACTGGAGGTAGTACTTGCCAGTACATTCTGTAAGCAACCATCATTACATACCCTAATTCCCCTTGCAAGGACCTCAAAGCTCTTGCAAAGTCGTGTCTCTTTCTTGTTGCTCTCAAGGGACAGCTGATTATACATATGCTGATTCATAGTTTTTTCTGGCAGAGGAAACATGAGAAAAAGCTTTTTTTTAAAACACAGCACTTACATCCATGAACTACAATTGAAATGAGTTAAATTTCAAATATGCAGCACTGAACCCAGCTCTGTAATAAAGACTGCACCACAACATAACAAATGTAAACAGAAACAACTGTGCAAAATGCAAAAGTGAAGACCCCAAACTAAACATCAAAACAGGAGTGGTTCAAGAATATCCAAATGTCGAATTGGACTTACTGAGCAGGAAACTGCTACCACAGGCATTTGCAAATTATCAAAACCTTTTTATTTCTTGACTTGCTGATACCCACCACCAATCTTCAGCTTGACTAATGTCTCTGGTTTCCTTTTACAATGTGAGCTCTTCCAATGAATGCTTTTTCCCCCGTCACCCTACAAATCACAATCCAGTAAATCCCAGATCTGTAGTAAACATGAGAACAATATATTCTTTTTCCTCTTCTACCGTGCATCTATTGAGGACACCCATAGAAATAAACAAGAGTCTCCACAAGTGCTCTATTCCATTTGACACTGGCTCTCCAATAACAGTGGGAGTCTAGGTGGTTAATTCCCCCTTTCTCCTGAATGCTATCAGCAGAAACTAACAGGGATTTAGCCGCATATCCTACCATTTTTCATCAAGTCATAAGCAAGCCAATACAAAATAAAACTCACTAGGATATCAGGACCAGGGGTGGCTGTCTTTTGTCTTCACTTGTTGGTTTTTCAGTTGACCTTGTGGTTCACATGGTATATTCTGTGACGTGGAAGTCCCCTTCATTGGCAGTCTGGGAGTTAGTCCAAAGAGACTCGAAATTGGGAAAGGCCAGTGAGGTGTCAATTTGAATTTCATTTCACAAAAACCAGAAGTGCATTGCCTATCAGAATTGGCTGGAAAAATATGGTCATAGCATACTCATCATGTAGATGAAATGTCAGAAATAATGAGAATTGAAAGATGGGAGGGAATGTCAGGGACCAAGAAGAAGTTCTCATTTTGAGAATGTTCTGACCTTTGCCCAGAGAACATTTTGCGGTTGCCTCCCCTGTGCAAACACCCTGCAGCTGACGGCTAACTGATTCATGGAGCGCTCCCCTCCCCACTCCCTGCTGATAGTTCTGCCTATGGCACCACCCCCGCTTCTCTTCCGGGATTTCACCTTCCCGCCGGTGCAAACTTGCACCTTATCAGGAGCCCAAAAGAAAAACACAGCCAACCAGCCTGCGTCTTGTCATACTCCTCATTCCCTCAGCATAAGTACCCGTGAGAACAATAAAAATTTGCAGCTTGATCAGAATTCCTGTCTTGCTGTCACTCCCTGTGTCTCTTGTCCCTTTCATTCCTTCTCTCTTAGGTTCACTGTCTGCGTTGATGTCCTGCGGGTTGGGACAGTTGGTGCCCAACGTGGTTGATTGGAGCCTTTGCCTGAGAAGCGAATGCCGCTCTCTGGGGAAGCCTTAGCCTAGTGGAATTCGAGATCGCCTCGGTAAACGCGACCGAGAGTCAGATCCAGGAGGAGAGTGAGGATAGCGCAATGTGGGTGACACACCATGGGACAATTAGTTTCGTCATGATTTTAATCTCATGTGTCTCAAGGAGGCCCTCAAGACTCAGGGAGTGCATGTTAAGAAAAAGGACTTAAAATTATTCTTTTCATACATAGATGATTTGTGTCCTTGGTTTCCCCTCAAGGGGTCAATTGATGGTAAAATGTGGCTCAGAGTAGGAGACTGCCTCAAAGATTATTATGACACTTTTGGTCCTCAAAAGATGTCCGTCACTGTCTTTTCTTATTGGAATTTAATTAATGAAATTCTTAAAAGTTCACCCTTTGACAGTGGTACTTTAAAACTTGTAAAAATTGGGGAGCAGGCAATGCAATCCACCTCTCGCTCCCCCTCAGCATGCCCATCAGTTAGTATTCAAATGCCCCCTACTCAGCCTTCTCAAGACCTTGGGACCCTTCCAGACCCCAGGACCCTTCCAGGTCTCACCTTACCAAAGGAGTCCCCTAAAAATCCCCCTAAGATTTATCCAGTTTTGAATCCCTATGATGAGGTGACCCCAGAGTATGAGGCTACCCTGGAGGAGGCAGTGGCTCAATATCATTCTCCAGACCTGTCACCTCTTAAAAATCCACTTCCCTCTTATACACCCCTTGCCTTTCATGTTTAGGACCTTCAGGAACCTACTGCACCCCCCCAATTTTTTCCCCCACTTCCCTTGCCTAATCTGAACCCTTTACGTGAGTCTTTCCAACATAGGTGGGAACAAATCCAACTTTAAAAAGAACTAAAAGCACTTGTTGCCGAATTTTGCTCACTAGCCTTGGGCACGGAGTTAACACAAACTGGCCCAAAACCCCTTAATACTCCTAGGGTGAAGCCGTGCGGTCAGCCTGTTCTTGCCTTTCCAGTTACTCGCAGTCAAGCAGATCAGCTCACACAGACTGAGGCAGAGGGTCTAGAAGGAGGTCAGGAAAAGGAATCAGGGGAGGAACAAGAGGTAGAACCAGAGCGAGAACAAGAGGAGTACCAGGAATCAGGGGATGAGGAGGAGCCCAACTCTGGACAGAGTGGAGCCCTTGGTTCTTATAAAAGGCTGAGCCTCCGCTTTCTTGAAAGACTTAAAAAGGCTTGTGCTCAGTATGGCCCCACTGCACCTTATACACTGGCCTTGCTAGAGAACCATAGTACACAATGGCTCACCCCTAATGATTGGAATTTTTTGGCCCGAGCCACCCTCAGTGTGGGTGACTTCCTGTTGTGGAATGCAGACTTTAAAGAATACTGTCGGGAAACTGCCCAAAAAAGTTCAACCAAGTCTTCCTCTAAATCCTGGACTTATGTTAAACTAGTGGGTAATGTGCCATTTGATACTAACCCTAAACAGGCGCACTTCCCTACTGGACTCCTAGCACAGGTTCAAACTGCTGGTTTGCACGCTTGGAGATGGCTCCCTTAAAAGGGCTCAGCCACCACCTCCCTAGCAAAAATTTGTCAGGGTCCTGACGAGACTTACAGTGACTTTGTTGCCTGGCTTAATCTAGCTGCAGAGCGCTTACTTGGACCAAGTGAAAGAGAGAGCTCCTTTGTAAATTATCTTGCCTTTGAAAATGCCAACCCAATGTGTCAAGATTTTCTTTGGCTGAATAAAGATAAAGGGGACCTTTCTGACTTCATTAGGCTGTGTGCCGGGTAGGAACGGCCCATGCCATGGGTCTCGCCATTGGCGCCGCCTTCACCAAGGCCCTTCACAACCTTGGCTCATGTACTTGCTTTACTTGCAAACAACCTGGCCATTTTACACGAGAGTGCCCAACAGGGAGACTGGGTCAAGGACCCATATCTCCTCAAACAGGGGCTAAACCACCTCCACTCACCCTTTGCCCTAAATGTGGTAAAGGTCGTCACTGGGCCAAGGAGTGTAGATCCAAGACCAATGCCCTTGGATAGCTTATTCCCTCTAACTTCTCGAGAAACTCCTCTTGGGACCAGCCCCTGGACCCAACTGCCCCAGAACAGACCCAGGGGCAATAAGGTTTGTTACCTCTCAGACTCCCAACCCAATCCAGGTCCCCTGTACTTCTCCACAATCACCTCCCTCCAACGCGCTACTCCAGGCAGCACAGGATTGGACCTCTGTGCCTCCACTGATAGAATATTAGACTCTATGCAAGGACCCCAAATAATATCCACTGGGGTTGTAGGCCCCCCTTCACCTCATATGTGTGCTCTTAGTCTTGGGAGAGCTTCTACCACCTTACAAGGTGTTCAGGTCTTCCCTGGCATCATTGATAATGATTACACTGGAGAAATTAAAATACTGGCCACAGCTATTAACGGAATAGCGGCCATCCATGCAGGAACAAATTGCACAATTAATACTCCTTCCCCTCAATTCAGGAAACACTCCTGCTGCCCAAAATTCACCACAAAACACAGCCTCTTTATGTTCCTCTGATGTGTGTTGGATCCAACCTATCTCCACTCTTACCTCATTTATTGAAGGAAAGAAATTCCAAGGGATCCTAGATACTGGTGTGGATGCCACAGCTATTTCTCAAAAATATTGGCCATCAGAAGGGCCCCTCACCTCATCACTAACTGACCTTATGGAATAGGGCAATCAAAAAACCCCTTAGTTAGCTCCAGGGTGCTCAATTGGACTGACACAAAAGATAGCACAGGAAATAAGGGAACTGTTACCCCTTCATTGTTCCTGATCTCCCTGTCAACCTTTGGGGATGAGAAATTCTAAGACAAATGAAAGTTATTCTTGCTAGCCCCAACTCTTTAATCTCTCATCAAATGCTTCATATGGGCTTTATCCCTGGTATAGGCCTTGGGAGACTAGGACAAGGACAGGTTGAGCCTGTACAGCCCATACAAAAAAACAAATTTGGACTTGGGTATTTGGATTTTTAGTGTCAGTTCCTAACCCTCCTGTACCCCAGGCAGACAAAATTATTTGGGAAACTCAAACTCCTGTGTGGGTGGATCACTGACCCCTTACCCAAGAAAAATTAGAGGCTGCCTCCATGTTAGTACAGGAATAGTTGACAGCCTGCCATGTGGAACCTTCAACCTCACCCTGGAACACTCCTATTTTTGTTATTGTTATTGAGAAGAAATCAGGAAAATGGAGCCTTTTACAGGATTTGGGTGCTATCAATAAGGTTGTGCACCTGATGGGGGCACTACAGCCAAGCATCCCTTCACCAGTAGCTATTCCTAGGAACTATTATAAAATGGTCAGTAACTTAAAAGATTGCTTTTTTACTATTCCTTTACATCCTGAGGACAGACCCTATTTTGCTTTCAGCCTCCCCCGCATCAATTTTCAGGGCCCTATGCAAATATTTCAATGGAAGGTCCTTCCCCAGGGTATAGCTAGCAGCCCTAGTCTTTGCCAAAAATATGTTGCTCAAGCAGTAGACCCTGTGAGAGAGTGGTGGCCACAAGTTTATATATTACATTATATGGATGATTTGTTAATCGCTTCACCTAATACCTATGAGCTTAACAATTGTTATTTGGATCTCCATAAGGCCCTCACTGCCTTGGGACTTCAGATAGCCCCTGATAAGGTTCAGACACAGGACTCCTACACCGACTTGGGCCTCAAACTTCAAACTAATCAAATTCAAATCCCTAATATACAATTGCATGTGGACCATCTCCACACTCTTAACGATTTCCAAAAATTACTAGGGGATATCCAATGGTTAATAACATATTTAAAACTACCTACCTATGTGCTTTTGCCTCTTAATGATATTTTAAGGGGAGATTCTGACCCCTCTTCTCCTCGAGAGCTTACTCCTGAGGTGTGGCAAGCATTAATTCAAGTCACAGAAGCCATTGCTCAACAATTTGTTACACAAATATCTTATAACCTTTCTTTTTTTTTTTTTTTTTGGTTATATTACACACCCCTCATACACCCATGGGACTATTCTGTCAGCGGGATTCACATTTTAAAGATAAAGGTTGCCCCTTGCTTTGGGTTCATTTGCCAGCCACATTCTCTAAAGTTATTGCTGTCTATCCTGCTCAAGTAGCTTCTATCATTATTAAAAGTTGCCTGCTTTCTCGACAACATTTTGGCAAAGACCCTGATAGTATTTTTATTCCATACACTAAGGATCAGACCCAATTTTTACTACAGACAAGGGATGAATGGGATATTGCCCTATGAGGCTTTTTGGGTACAATTGATAACAACTTTCCCAATGACCCCCTTTTGCATTTTGCTCAATTACATCCATCTATTTTTCCTCAGGTTACACGGAAGGCTCCTATTCCACAAGCCCTTACTGTTTTTACAGATGGCTCCAGCAAAGGCCATGCAGCCTTTGTTGTTGATAATCAGCCCACCACCTTTGACACTGCTTATCCATCAGCACAACTTGTAGAATTGTTTGCTATAACACAAGTCTTTATCACATTTTTTGATAAACCTCTTAATATTTATACAGACAGTGCTTACATTACCCATTCTGTGCCCCTATTGGAGATTTCATCTGCCATTAAGACTTCCTCCCATGCAGCCTTTTTGTTTAACCAGGTTCAACAACTCATTCAGGCTAGAAAACATCCATTTTTCTTAGGACACATTAGAGCACATTCTGATCTTCTCAGTCCCCTATCATGGGGTAATGCTCAGGCTGATGCAGCCACTCGCTCCCTTTTCCCAGTTCTTATTGGATCCATCCAAGAGGCCACAGATTTACATAACCTTCACCACTTAAATTCTCAGAGCCTTGGGTTACTTTGTAAAATTATCAGGCAACAAGCAAGGAAATTGTAAAAGGGTGTCCTGCTTGCATTTTCTCCCTTCCTATTCAACATCTGGGTGTTAACCCTCGAGGATTACTGCCCAATCAGATTTGGCAGATGGATGTTACTCACTTTCCTGAATTTGGAAAAACAAAGTACATACATGTTTCCATAGATACCTTTAGTGGCTTTATTTTTGCATCACCACATTCCGGAGAAGTTACCAAGGATGTCTTTTCTCATCTTGTCTCAGCCTTTTCCATAATGGGAAAGCCATCACATATTAAGGCAGATAATGACCCTGCATATACCAGTACCAAGTTCAAACAGTTTTATGTCACTGTTCAAATCTCTCATACTACTGGAATTCTATATAACCCTCAAGGTCAAGGCATTGTGGAACATGCACACCTCATCTTAAAAACCTGGCTTACCCGCCTGAAGGCCTCTTCCCTTGCATTTACCACTCCCAGGGATAGCCTTAATCATGCATTATTTGCTCTTAACTTTCTTACCCTAGACAATGAAGGACATTCAGCCGCGGACAGACATTGGCATCCCTCTTCTAATTCTGCTCGCCCATCTGTTATGTGGTGCGATCCTTTAACAAATAAATGGAAAGGCCCAGATCCCGTCCTCATTTGGGGATGAGGCTCAGCTTGCATTTTAGATCAAGAACAAACAGTCCCAAGATGGTTACCAGAACACCTGGTCAAACAGGTCAATGATTTACCACAACCCAGGGACAGAAACCTTCCCCCTGAAGATGAATCTTCCTCTCTTACAGATGCAACCAACAATCTATGTGAAAAATCCCCTGAATGGCAAACCCTGTGACTGCACACCATTGCTTCTCTGTATAATGGTTTCCTGTTCACTGCTCTCCCACAGCCATGCAGGATTTGAGGACCCTGCTAAGGTCTCCTCCTTTGCTTGCTGCTTATCACATCTATAGGTCCTTTGATATTCAACAAGATCATAGCTTTTCTTAGAGCTCATATTGAGGCTCTACTGGCGAAACCTATTGAGGTTCATTACCATCGACAGGAGATGATGGATCGTGATGGTGATCTTAAAAGACCATCACCCCTGTGAGCTTAATTGGACAGCCAATGACGGGTAAGATTCATTAGAGCCTCATTATCCAATGACAGGTAAAGATGTTGCTCTATCACGGACAACCTAAGACAGGCCCAGTTCCTGAGGGATTGTCACTCCAGCTCTGTACCTGTTCGGGCAGGCCATGCCCCCGCCTCGCCACATAGCTTCTATCACCCCCTTAAAATATGACTATCAGAATATGATCAATAATTTTATATAAGAAAGGGGGAAATGTCAGGGACCAAGAAGAAATTCTCATTCTGAGAACGTTCTGACTTTTATGATAAGCAGCAGCCCAGGGAATATTTTGCGGTTGCCTCCCCTGCGCAAACACCCTGCAGTTGACTCAGGCACCCTGCAGCTGATGGCTGATGGATTCATGGAGCATGCCCCTCCCCACTCCTGGCTGATAGTTCTCCCTACGGTGCCACCCCCGCTTTTTTTCTGGGATTTCACCTTTCCGCCGGCGCGAACTTGCACCTCATCAGGAGCTCAAAAGAAAAACACAGCCAACCAGCCTGCATCTCGTCATACCCCTCATTCCCTCAGCATAAATACCCATGAGAACAATAAAAATTTGCAGGTTGATCAGAATTCCTGTCTTGCTGTCACTCCCTGTGTCTCTTGTCCCTTTCATTTCTTCTCTCTTAGGTTCGCTGTCTGCGTTGATGTCCTGCGTGTTGGGACAGACTCTGGTGATATTTCCTTTCTAACCTGCTCCTCCAGGATGGGGCACACCCAGAATGTCCTAGTCAGAAAACTAGCCTAGGACCCTAGCAACCACACTGAATGACGGCTGGTGAGAGCTCATGGCAGTGGAGCATGCAATGAGGGTATGGGTTAAGTGATCTATGATTTAGGACACTTCACATCCAATCTTGTGGGTGACTTCTTTTTTTGAGAAAGTTCAGCCAGATGATGGCTGGAACCTGGGAAGTGGGTCTTCTAGGTGAAGGTGGATGCATCTTCTGAAGGCTTATAGGGTGTCGTGGGAGTTATTCACTCAGGATATTGTATGGAAGATAGTATGGTGCTATATGCCAGGAGAGATATTCTGTGCTCACTACACCTGCAAGGCCACACCTTCTTTGCTGTGGCCTTACAACTAAGCTGCACTCAGAAATTTACATGCTGGGAAATTCCAGTGCCACATAAACTCACCTCGAGTTGCAGAAATGTCTGGCCTCTCTGTGTTCACACATGTGTTCTTTCTCTTGAACAGACTAGTGCCAGCCTGGCACAAGATCCTGTGGAAAATTTCCACCAGTCCTCTTAGCAGCCCTAGGAGGATGCTGACTACAAGACAGTGGGTGATAGAATAGTCTGCTGATGGCATAGTTAACACAGCAACACATGGCATAACTCCAGAGTGGAAATTGAACCATGCTGAATGGGCTATGATGAAAATCTTCTAAGATGAATATTCAAAGAGGGAGAGCAAGGACATTTTGTTGGCACCCAAAGCAGAAGGCTATTGGTGCTGAAAGCATACTTCAAAGAGACTTTCTAAAACTTTTCAGCCATTATCATCCATCCTCACATTCCATGACTAGTCTTCAGGTTCAACATTCTCTACAAATACAGGATGTAGTTCTTGCCAATTCATTCTGTAAGCAACCATCATTAGAGACCCTAATTCCCCTTGTAAGAATCTAAAAACCCTTGCAACATTGTGGCTCTTTCTTGTTGCTCTCAAGGAGAACTGATTATACATATGCCGATTCATACTTTTTCTGGATAGGGAACCATGAGAAAAGGATTTCTTGTAAACAAAGCATTTACACTCATGAAGTACAATTTAAATGAGTTGAATTTGTAAAATGCAGCACTGAACTCAGCTCTGGAAATAAAGACTACACCACAACATCACAAATGTAAACAGAAACAGCTGTGCAAAATGCAAAAGTGAAGACACAAAACTAAACAGCAAAACAGGAGTGGTTCAAGAATATCTGAATGTGGGATCAATTTACTGAGCAGGAATCTTGTACCACAGGTGTTTACAAATTGTCAAATGCTTTTTTTTCTTTACTTGCTGCTACCCACCACCAATATTTAACTTACAAATTGTCTCTGTGTTCCTTCTTTTGGTGTGAGCCCTTGCAATGAATGTGTGTTTTTTTTTTTTTTTCATTACCCTGCAAATCACAATCCAGTAATTCTCAGATCCGTGGTAAACATGAGAACAACATATAATTTTTTCTCTTCTAACATGCATTTATTGAGGATATCCATCAAATTTAGCAAGAATCTCTACAAGTGCTCCACTCCTTTGGACACTGGAACTCCAAAGAGAGTTGTAGATTAGGTGTTAAATTTCCCCTTTCTCCTGAATGCTATCAGCACAAACTATGAGTGATTCATTCCCAAATTCTACCATTTTTCATTAAGTCATAAGCAAATCAATACAAAATAAAACTGACTAGGAAATCAAGACCAGGGACAGCTGTCTTTTGTCTTCACTTGTTGGTTTTTCAGTTGACCCTGCAGTTCACATGGCAATTGCTCTGGTGTGGAAGTCCCATTCATTGACAGTCTGGGAGTGTGTCCAAAAGCCTCAACATTTGCAAGGGCCAGTGGTGTCAATTTGAATTTCATGCCACTGCAACCTCATGTACATATCAGGAGAATTTGCCTATCAGGAGAATTTGCTGGAAAAAGATGGTCATAGCATACTCATGATTGAGATGTAACTTCTGAACAAATGAGAGTTGAAAGATGTGAAGGAACACATACTCTGAAACAATGCAGGTGACTTGTGACTCACTGGTCCCTCTGAGTGCAGTTCCAGGGTGAAATGAGTCAATGGATATTGCTTGCAGGTGAAACTGCTAGTTCTTGAAAAGGGTTGATTCCATTGAGTAACAGAGGAGAACAAGAAAACAATTGAGAGTATAGAAGGTTTGCACCATCAGAAGTGTTTTTCTTATTTTCTTTCCAATCCTATGGTGCTGGTGATTTGAATCCAGGCCTTCCCATTTGCAAAGCCAGTGCCCAATGGGATGGGCTATACTGTCAGCACAGGAAGAACTCTTTTAAGTACATGAGTTGATCCACTCAGGTTCTGTGTCTTTGAAGGTCTATTCAAGAAGCAATCCCAGACAAAACTAATTAATGGCTAAAGAATTCTTAATTCCCTTTTTCACAATAATCTTGCCAATAACATTTTTTGCATCTCAAGACCCACAGTCTAGGGGTTTGTTCTGAGGGAAAGAATTATCCCATCTCTACTTAAGGAGGAAACCATTGTAGCTAATCCCTGAGCAGAAAATGATATCAGTGATCCATTGAGAACAGGGCATGAGGAGAGGTTGCACTATGTGGGTATTAGAATATGCTCATATTGTTAGTATGAAAGGAGATTTAGAGATCATTCACCATTTTGTCCCCAGCCATTATATTCAAAATCTACTGACACCTTTTTGATCCTTTTTTTTTTTCTACTTTTTTTTGTGGGCATTTTACTTTGCAAAATTCTACCCAGCAGAATGCTGTTCAAAATGCACAAGCCACTGTTGGTTCTGGATCTTGCCTATCATCTGAAGAAGGTGTGAGGTACAGGAAGATGTTTCTCCTGGGAAAGGCCAGTTGCCTTCAATGAGGGAATATCTCATCACCTTTGCCAGTTGTTGTCAGGAAATATAAACAGACAGAGGCAAGTGGTGATGGCTCTCAGAGTCTGGGTGCCCAGGACCCATATTTGCTAGCAGAAATTATATATTTCTCATCCAATTTCAATCTTCCTCTTGGTATGTTTATAAGTTTCATTCTCAAGATTTGTTATAGCTGACATTCCTACTTTCTGACTTCCTGCTCTTGGACCAACCATTCCAACCCTGAGTTCACAGTCTCACAAAGGCCTTCTACATGAGCCATTGCAGGAGGAGTCTGGCTGAGAGTAGTTAGTAGAAATGTTGCATTATGGAAAGCAATATGGAGATTCCTTGGAATACTGGGAATGAAACCACTATTTCACCCAGCTATCCCACTCAGTTTAAACCAAAGGACTTAATAGCAGCATACTACAGTGATTAAACCACATCAGTGTTTATATCAGCTTAATTCCCAAGAAGTAAACTATGCAATCAATTTGTTCTTCAACAGAAGAATGGATAAGGAAAATGTGGTATTTATACACAATGAAAAATTACTCAGCCTTAAAAAAGAATAAAATGGTGGCATTTGGATGGACCTGGAGAATATCATGCTAAGCAAAATAAGTCAATCCTGAAATATCAAAGCCCAAATGTTTTCTCTGATATGAGGATGCTAATTAACCATAAGGGTTGGGGTCAGGGAATAATAGAGTTAATTTGAGTTAGGCAAAGGGAAGTAAAGGAAGGTGTGGAAGTATAGTAAAGTGAATTGGACAATATTAACCTATGTATATACATGAATAAATGACTGGTGTGAGTCTACATATACAAGCAGAAAAATGAAAAGTTATACTTCTTTTTTTGTATAATGTGCAAAGTGCATTCTGCTGTCATGTATAACTAATTAGAACAAATAAAAATAATGTTTTGTTTTTAAGCCTCTATGTGTATTTTGTTAATTCAAAGCAGATGTGAGATCTAAATTCTGATAGTTTTATTTGTCAAAGTTTCCTTTTGTGAGAGAAAAGGGGACTTCTTATAATTCCCACAGAGTTCTTGAAATAAAGATCTAAATATTTTGGTGACAGCTGTGAAGAGGTATGCACAGAAGCAGGAGCTGTGTGCCATGTATAGCTGCAAGAATTTGGCCACCCAAAGAGACAGACTGCAGTCCTGTGCAGAGAGTGCTTTACCTTCACAGTCTGTGAGCTAGTCTGTATCTGGGACAGTCAACCCTTCATGCACAGTCAGCCCACAGTACCTGTATGTTCCACATAGAACAATCCAACTAAATGCAGATGGAAGATATGTAGTGCAAGTTGCATTGTGTCTGACATGTTCTATGCAGTTAAACTACTCTGGTTGTGTTAGTAGTAATTAGTCAGGCTCAATGGAGTGCCATCCAATAGTGATCTCATGGATTTTACTATGTCAGTAAGATTAAGAAATAATAAATTTACCTCTAGTCAAAGAACAGGTGTGCTAACAGTGAGAATATACAGTTGTAAGCAAAGGGAGACAATTAAAATTAAACTTGTCTAGAAGAGAAGACCTACAGCCCTCACTTCTGGCAGAAACTTCAGGATCACTGCAGAGTTAGGATGTGTGGCCACAGGTTTCTCATGTGCAACAGAGGGGACTTTCTTTTGTGGTGCAGGTGCACTAAGGTAAGTTTTGCCTGACTTTGACCCCAGCACCCAAATTAGCACAAGACTGATTTGTAGATGAAGCTGTAACAAAATGCTCACCATGATAGTTCTGGAAAGGATCAAAAATGCATGAGGAATTAAACTGGTTTAGTGAAGACTGAGGAAAGTGGACCCCAGTTGGCTTGGAAAACATTAAACACTAATTCATCTGGAAGCAATCTTAACTTTCCTTTCTCATTCTCTGCTTGGAGACCACCCTTTCTCTCTTGAGCATGTACCTTGCTTGAGTTTCAATTTCCCAATTAATAAAGTTCTCTTGTGTGACTCTATTTCTGATCTCAATTTTCTCTCTGAGGACCCAAGAGCCAAGTCTTGGCACTTCTGCACCCAGGCTTCTCTGACACTGAATGTGAGTTGCACATATACTGACATTTTTCTTGTCAGCATTCCCCAAATAACAATGCAAAACAACTATTTAATTGACATTTACATCTGGTTAAGTATTGCAAGTACTCCAGGGAAGAATTACAGAGGTCAGGAGAAAGTGGGAAATTGACATGCATATAGTACATTGTTCTATAGGAGAAACATGAGCATCATTTAATTTTGGCTGCAGTTGGGACCCTGAAGCCTATGTTCCTCTCAAGACCCTAAGTGAAAATGCTGAACCCCATGCTGTATCTGTTGACTATCCTTTGGCTCTGTGACCATAGCTCAGAAGTATGCACCCAAGTCAAATTCATGATAGGCATGTCACCTGGTGCCAAATCTGGTGCAAAGTCTTGTATTTGCTTTCAAACTGAAGCCCCAGCACCATGAGAATGACTGGTATCACACCCACCCTCCCCTGGGTCAGGCATAGCTTCTTCCTAGCAGTTTTCTCATTATGGTTGTTTTTATTTATTTTTTTATTGTAAACAAATGGGATACATGTTGTTTCTCTATTTGTACATGGAGAAAAGGCTTAACATTTGTGTAATCATAAATTTACATAGGGTAATGTTGTTTGATTCATTCTGTTACTTTTTTTCCTTCCCCCCACCCCTCCCAGCCCTATTTTCCCTCTATACAGTCCTTCCTTCCTCCATTCTTACCACCCTCCTTTACCCTAATCCTAAACCTAACCCTAAACCTAACACTAACCCCTCCGACTCTCCATTATATGTCCTCATCCACTTATCAGCAAGATCATTCGTACTTTAGTTTTTTGAGATTGGCTTATCTCACTTAGCATGATATTATCCAATTTCATCCATTTGCCTGCAAATGCCATAATTTTATCATTCTTTAAGGCTGAGTAATATTCCATTGTATACATATGCCACAGTTTCTTTATCCATTCATCAACTGAAGGGCATCTAGGTTGGTTCCACAATCTGGCTATGGTGAATTGAGCAGCAATGAACATTGATGTGGCTGTATCTCTGTAGTATACTGATTTTAAGTCCTTTGGGTGTAGGCCAAGGAGTGAGATAGCTGGATCAAATGGTGGTTCCATTCCAAGCTTTCTGAGGAATCTCCACACTGCTTTCCAGAGTGGCTGCACTAATTTACAATCCCACCAGCAATGTATGAGTGTACCGTTTTCTCCATATCCTCACCAACACCTATTGTTGCTTGTGTTCTTGATAATCACCATTCTAATTGGGGTGAAATGGAATCTTAGAGTAGTTTTGATTTGCATTTCTCTTATTACTAGAGATGTTGAACATTTTTTCATATATCTGTTGATTGCTTGTACATCTTCATCTGTAAAATGTCTTTTCATTTCCTCACCCCATTTGTTGATTGGATTATTTGTATTCTTGGTGTAGAGTTTTTTGAGTTCTTTATATATTCTGGAAATTAGCACTCTATCTGAAGTATGAGTGGCAAAGATATTCTCCCATTCTGTAGCCTCTCTCTTCACATAACTGACAGTTTCCTTTGTTGAGAGAAAGCTTTTTAGTTTGAATCTATCCCAGTTGTAAATTTTTGTATGGGGTTTTGAAAGCCTTCTTCCCCCTGGTGGCAAAGAGTCAGGTTTCCATCTCCTGACTTACTCCTCTCCCACATCATGAAGGAGGACCCAGACAGTTGTCTTGGCCTGGTGCCTTCCTCATCCCAGTTTCTGAGCCTTGTGAACAAGAGATAAAATCAAGTGCTTAGAAAAGAATTTCAGTTGATTTCAGAAATCAGTAGAAGTAATTTAATTTGTTCTTTGATATTTCCTGAAATAGCATTTTTCTAAAAATTCATAGAAGCATTTTTAAAATTTCTAAAATTATTTAATATGGAAAAGAAGCATTGAAATTTAGCATTCTCATATTCTATTCTCTATTTTTCCTTGACTAAATTTATATCTAAATTAAAAAGTCATACACTGATGTCCAATTATTTTTATAGCAAATTCATGTATGTATTTATATTCCTCTTGTGTAAATCATTGTGTGTGTATACATAGATAGATGATAGATGATAGAAGAGAGATAGAGAAAGAAAGAAGGAAAGAAAGCAAAACAGAAAACAAAGAGAATGAAAGAGAGAGAGAGAGAGAGAGAGAGAGAGAGAGAGAGAGAGAGAGAGAGAGAAATGAAGGAAGGAAGAAGGAAAAAGAACCATAAACTGAGGTAGGTAAGAAACAGGAAGAATAGGAGGAGGAGGAGAAAACCACCA
Organism: Sciurus carolinensis; assembly: GCF_902686445.1. NCBI lineage: Eukaryota > Metazoa > Chordata > Mammalia > Rodentia > Sciuridae > Sciurus > Sciurus carolinensis. Next base: position 114,838 of record NW_025920365.1, read on the forward strand.
ACTCCTCTTCCTTCAGGTTATAAGGACTGAGTGCTGAAGCTGCATTTCAGCATTTTTCTGTGACACCACTCTCTCTCCCACTCAGATACATTTTCTGCTTTCTCCCATATAGCTATATCATGATTATTAGCTCAGTCAACAGTGAATTATCACATCATTGTCAAAATCATCATCACCACTGAAAATAGTTTTCACAGATTATAATCTGTGTACTGCAATAGAGAATATGTCACTACTTATGTGGATTTTTTTCTATTGAGCAGTAATTTACCTCAAATTTACCTCGAATCTCTAGCCCTAATTCTTCACACTGATTAAGGAATCACTAAAGTGCTTAGTGTTTTAGAGACAGATCCTCACCCTCTCTGCTCTGCTGTCTGTGGCCCGACTTCTCAGGCTTCCTGCACCCTAACAGTGGGTGAGGCCTCAATCTGGACTAATCTTCTAGTTTTATATCCTCCTTATGGAGGGCCATAGCTTTTAGTAGCAGCCTGGAAAAAGGACTTGAGAAGAGGTTGAAACCTAAACAATGTTAGCAGTATTATCTTATTTACACAATATTTTGAATAGGATAAGTTAGAAATAATGCCTCCTTGAATTTTGAAGACTTTTTTCCCATTTGTTCATCTTCCTGTTTCAATGTTAGAAATTCTGACTTCACTCAGTTTTGGGGGGGCTTACATACCTGTTTCCATACCCAACTTCCAATAGCTTTTAGATGTTAATTGCAATATTCTTTGGATTTAAACACCACTAATCTGGGTGGGATTGTTCTCTGGTTTATATGAACTCCCAAACATCCATGAGATGTCTCAACCCAAATGTCAAATCAGTTCTTGTGTGGGAGAACTACAACTTCAAACTGAATGCTGGTTAGTCTTTTATATATTTCTGAATTGTTTCTGAATACAGGGATGGAGAAAGGATTGGTATTCCAATATGTATCATCCCCAAAGAGAAAAGCAAAAGGAAGTTAACAGAGTTAAGTAAAGTTCTTATATTTCTTATGAAATCTTATGTTCCTATAAATGTATTAATTATTTTATTTTTCTGTTATTAAGACACAAAAGACAAACTACCCAAGCAATTCTGGAGCACTGGGAGTTCCCACAGGATGACTCTCCCTGTGATACAGCCTAGTATGAGTCCTTCAGTCAGCATGCAGAGTTCACTCTTGTGGTCCCCCAACCCTGCCACCCTCAGTGTGACCTGACTTGCAGTAGTCTGCTGGCTGTTCTGCATGCTGGACTTTGTTCCAATGGATACCCTCAGGTTCTGTTCTGGGTTTCTGGCTACTGTTCCATGACACTGACCTTGAGACATTCCTCCATGCGCTGTGCACGGCTCCTACTTCATCTGTGTTCCCTGCGGGGAGTCTTCTCCACATGAAGGTGAACAGTTCATTTCTCCAGCCTGCTAGGAGCCACTGGTTCAGGCATGCTTCCCATGGGAAAGCTGCTTGTTAAGGTATTTGTCACTTTTCCAAAATATTTCCTGATCCATTTCTAAGATTTATTTCAGCCCTGGATTCATCCTGTCTTCTAGCAACTTTACATTGTCTTAAGGTTGTTTTTGAAATTAACTCCATATTTTTCAAATAATATGAATATTATGATATCTCTTTTAGGGTCTATTAAGACTTTTAGGACTAACTAGTTGTCTTAGACAGCTTTTTCATAACTGTGCCTGAAAGACCCAACCAGAACAATTATACAGGAGCAAAAGTTTATTTAGGGGCTCATGGTTTCAGAAGTCTAGTTCCATAGACAGTAGGCTCCATTCTTCTGGGCTCCAGGTGAGGCTGAATAACATGGTGGAAGAATGTAGCAGAGGGAAGAGGTTCACATTACAATCAGGAAGTAGACAGAGGAACTCCATCCATTCTCCAGATATAAAATATACACCCCATAACAACACCCTAGTGAACCACCTCTTCCAGCTACACCCACCTGCCTAGAGTCACCACTTAGTTAATCCCATCAGATTAATTCACTGATTAGGTTAAGGCAATAGTACAATCATTTCTCCTCTTAGTCTTCATGCATTGTTTCACATGTGAATTTTTGGAAGGCCACGAAATGTAAACCATAAAACATGTAATTACATTTTTTTTAACATGGAAATTGGAGATTCTCTTTTGTGGGGTGCCATACAGAGACCAAGATCCAGACTCATTGTGGCTCCTCCCCACTGGTGTAGATTATGATTGCTGGCTTAAAAACCTATCATGATTACATTAGTGAGAGAATCCATAGGCACACTAGGAAACACACATCATATTTAATTTAGAACAGGAGTGTACTATATTGTGTATGCTATAATTTCCTGGTATACATTGTAGGTTTTAGGCAGGTGCAGTGGCACATGCCTGTAATCCCAGTTGCTTGGGAGGGTGTAGCAGGAGGATATCAAGTTTAAAGCCAGCCTTAGCAATGGCAAGGCCCTAAGCAACTCAGTGAGACCCTGTTTCTGAATAAAATACAAAACAGGGCTGTGGATGTGGCACAATGATCAACTGCCCATGAATTCAATCCCTGATACCAAAGGAAAAAATTGCAGGTTGCAGATTCCTAACATTATATCACACAAAAACATTTTTGGATCCTACTTTTTGTGATTAATTTTGTATAACTTATGCATCAATGGAATAAAATGACTTACTTTCAATGTGAATTTTTTTATAAAATGAATATCACACAATATCCATTCATCTCTTATTCATATGTTCCCAAAGGTACAATGTAATTTTTATTTCCATTGGTTATTTTCCCATTAGAAAACTAGGATCATATTTTAACTTTTCCCATTAGTAATCACAGTTTGCTTTAAGGAAGGGCAGCACTGCAGACCCCTATCAACATTGGATGAGTTTCACCCAGAGTTCCTCAGCACAGGGAGGCATCAAATCTTAAAATTTCTGACAAGTACTGGAGAGAAAAATGTCTGGGTTTTTTTCTTGAGTGGCTGCAAGTACAAAAATCTATGATATTTTTCTTTACTTTTTTATTTTTAAAATAATGTATATTCACAACCATTGCAAAGGAACGTCTAGAATAGTCCTGGGCACCTTTCCTTGGCTTTTTCCATGTTTACATCATGCATAACTGGAGCACAATTTTAACATGAAGAAGCTGTAATAGATATGATCCTTGGAGCTCATGCAGTTTTCATAGCTTACACTCATATTTGTGTTTGTGCTGGGTAGTGAAATGTGTTGTGATGAGTTGACATAATTGACTCAATGGAAATGTTATAGGCCAGGCTACATGGGCAATGACTAAACAGACTCCAAGTTTTATAGGAAATGCTACCCTGTGGGAACACCCTGCCTCTGTACCCATCAACAGTTACTTAGCATGACATGTTCGGCAACACAAAGTAGCAATTCTTAAGTTGTGCCCCTGAATAGTGTGTGTGGTGCTGGGCAAATTTGTCAATTCTACAGCCTGAGTTACATATGATCAAGCTATTTGCACTCACCACCACCAGAAGACTCCCTGATGTGTACCTGTTACAATCACACTGCTTCCTTCTCCATCCCTTACCCCACTACCCCTGCAAGAAAGATATATGGGGCTGGGCTTATTTCATGGCAGAGTGTGTGCCAAGCATGGTCCAGGCCAGGGTTCAACCCAGTTCCATATGTGAAAACAGGCATGTGACAAGCACCACCTGACTCTGGCTTTCCACTCAACATAAGACATTGGAGGCATTTTTATGCTGGGTGCATCCATAGCCCACTAGACTTTATGACTAGTAGCATGCCATGTCATAAAAACCACAGACATTGTAGCCTCTCACTCACTGAAGGACACTTGAGTTGGTTCCTGGATTTGGCTGCTGTGAATAAAGCTTCTATGAACATTCATGCACAGATTTCTGAGTGAGAAGTTTCCATTGTTCTGAGACAATTGCCCAACACAATGTTTGTTTGACAGCATGATGAATTGGTTATTCAAGTGGTTATTTTCCCTTAACAGAATCTTTTGCCAATTAAAATTTTTAATTTTGATGACAGATAATGCTTTTTTTGAATCTTATGGATTGTTTTAGAAAACAATTTTATGTCATCTTGTGGAGTAATTCTAGATATTTCCCTTTATTTTCACATGTATGAGTTTCTCCAATTAAAGTTTGAATTCCACACTGATTTTAGAATAGGTTTAGCAAGTATTTTAGTTTTCCATTGTTTTCTTTGACAATTGTTTTTGGTTTTGTTTAGAATTCCTTGTTCTCCCTCTTAGTCTCTCTAGACAGCATATTAAATGTATATTTACATAAAATATTAACATAACATTGTAGATTTGTCTTTATTTCCATGTATTTCATAAATGTGATTCTCACACATATGATGTTGCATGATTTCATGTATCCTTACTTAGATATAGTGCCTCCTTGGTCATTGAATCACATTTAATTTTTCATATCTAATTTGTAATTAAAGTGCATCAATTATCAACACATATTGAACATCTTCTCTGTGCTTTCCCCACAATACTCTATAATTCATTCTGTGTTCTGAAAGATTGTTCTTGAATTCCCACCTCTTCCTGTTTCCTGTCTGGTTCTATGGTCGAGAACCCTGTGTCACTCTGCTCACACTTCTCCCTGGGTTATAATAATCACTTAGGTCTTGTTTTTGTTTCTTTTTATCCCACACCTGGAGCTGCAGGCAGTCACTGTTCAGGGCATTCTTTGCTCAGCATTTCATCTGTGACTCTGAATGTCCTGTGGATTTATGTCTTTTATTCACAATTTTGCAGAAAACACCTTTGTTTTGTTGGAGGTCATTCTTTTCTAGAGTTATCTAGCTTTCTCTAAGCTCCTTCCCCACATGCCCTTCTGCCTCCTGGCATATGCACAGGCTTCAGTACATTTCAGTCCCTGGCTGCCTTGATGGGGTTGCTCTGTCAGTCTTCCATTTTCCAAGAGACCACACAGTGGATTCTTATTCCCTCCTCCAAGCACACCTGGCCTCCTGTTATCTCCTCCTCCCTGCATATCTGGACACACCCTGGATTGAGTCAGAGGTTGTGGACTTGCAGCTGTGCTGAGCAGATCATTCCATCCTTGGGTTGCAGATTGGGTGCCAGATAAGGTGATCGACTGTGGAATGTCAAGGTTTTGGAGTTCATATCTGATGTCCTTTATGGATTCCTCTCAGTGCCCTCCCACACAGATTGCTCTGGGAAGAGGGGAAACTCTTTTCTACAACAATCTGCCTTTGAATTACACCTCTTCTGTGGTACACCTGGCCCATTGCTGCAGAGGGTTAGAGCCCAGAGACTCTTCAGCTAACCTTGGCATCAAAGGGTAGGGGCTTCGACTGGACCTGTGTGAAAATTTTTCTCCTGGCTCATCTGAGATCTTTGATCTGTCTCACTAGGCACTTAATTGGTGGTGGCCTGTAGTGCAGAGATAGGTACTGGATGCCAGTGATACCACCGTTTATTGGTAATGAGTTCTGCTTCCTCACATGTTGAAGTTAAACAAAGAAGCACACAAAGGCAAGCATATTAAGCCAGTTTTATTTAAAGGTGGTAACACAGACTTCTCCTGGAAGGGAGAGGAGAGCCATAGCTGATGTTCTAGAATTCCAAAATGTGAATGCACACTTCATTTTTAGAGATTAGGATCTCCTTTTTTCCTCCTGTTCTCTTTCCCCTTATCTTTCTCCTTCCTTCCTACATGACAAAGTCCAGGAGATACCAGTGAGATGGCAAAAAAATAAGAAGCAGAAGGGCAGTAGGAAAGGATCTAAGGGGTCTGGGGGCACTAATTAGCATTTCCTTGCCTGTAGTTGTTTGGGAGGGATAGTTAGACTTGTAAACTTGTGATCAAAAGTGTTCTGAAAAAACTGACATTCTAATCTCTGAGAGGTGGTCTCCAACTTTCCAGACTCGGATGGCCTCCAATCCTTGATTCCACAAGATTCAAGAGTTGTCCTCAATTCTATCATCACCAGTAGTCTTGAAGTTTGAGACTGCTGGCTAATGTTCTCTGTTTCTTGATAAAGAACAAACTCCACTGTCCCCATTGCCTTCCACAAGTCTGTAGATCGGTAAGCATGATTTGATTATTAAGGAAAAGCTTGATGGTTGCTTATTTCCATTAAAATCTGCAACACTAGCCCAATTCCATAGTCTTCATCCCATAACATTTTTGTTTAAAAAGAATCATTAATTTCTAAATTTGTAACCCACAGATAAGTCTCTCTAAATATCAAGCTGCATTGTTGGAGAAGGTTTCTCCCAGTCCATAGCTAAACATCACATGCTCAGTGGCCTAAACCCCACACACTTAAAGTCCTTACAGTTGTTAATCATAGTTGTAGGTAGGCCTCAGTGTGTCCCCTCCTCAGGGCCTCCTTGGCTACACTCTCATGCAGAGGCTTGTAGTATCTTCTCCCAAGGCTTTTCAGGTTTTTGTCAGAATCTTTTCTTCACAGCTGTAAGAGAAAACATCCTGGCTTTTGACTATCCAGAATTCTCCAAAAGATCATGGCCCAAGTAAAGTTTAGAGACTGAGGTTCTAACTACTTGGGATACTCAGTAATTAAATCAGTCAAGAATATTTCTGGACAATAGGAGAAGTTTGGTTGCTTTTAAGTTAAGTCCATCCTGAATGATTAGCCTTTGATTCACTCAAGATCAATTGATCAGATATCCTTACTGCATGTGAAAAGTTTGTCTACTTTTGCAATATTGATAGGACTAGAATAAAACAGCTCCAACCACCTTCAAGAGGAGGCTTTGTAGAGTTGGTGAACACCAGGGACCTTCTAGGGTTTTCCACCTGAAATGTCATAGTATTGATGGCTTTGGTTGATTTCTTCCTGTGTCTGCCCAGTGGCCCCTGCACTAAGGTGTCCCATCTGGGAGCTTCACCTGGTAAGGGGTCTGAACAGCATATAGGAACCTCAGGTGGGGTCCTCACTCAAGCTCCTACTGTTTCTTCCCAAGTGAAGAAATGGCCAAGCTGCCCTCTTTCAACAGTGTAATTTTTTTTAACCAGGGAATGAATCCAAAGGTGGTTAATCACTGAACCACACCCCCAGCAGTTGTTTATTTTTTTATTTAGAAACTGATTGCTAAGTTACTCAGGACTTCACTACATTGCTGAGGCTGGCTTTGAACTTGTGACCACCTGCCTTAACCCTTTATACTGCTGTGATTACTAGCATGCACCACTACACCTGGCAAAGCAGAAAAATTTTAGTTAATAGATAAATGCACTTGAAAACATAAACCTGTAATTTCCAGTACTATTAGTGATCACAAAACTATCTAAATCAAATATGTAACCCTTAAAAAAACAAAAAGGAATCACTAGAGAAACCCAGAGAAAGCACATGGAAGAAAATGACATAAAGTAGTAGATTGATCAATGAAATAAAAACCAGAAAATCACTGAAAACAAAAAAAGTGGTTTTCTTGGAATGATCAAGAACATTGGAGATCCTTACAGAGACTCAACCAGAATAAGGAGAAAAGGCAGAGATGACCAAAGTTAGTGTCATAATCACTCATTATTGTACAGAAATTATAGAAGGTTGAAAGAGAATATGATGACATTATGCCATTATGTCATTAAGAGGAATGATAGTAGAATGGATTGGGCATTATTTCCTAAGTTCATATGTGAATACCTCAACCATGTAATTCCACATCATGTACGACAAAAGAATGGGAAGTTATACTCCCTGTATGTACAATATGTGAAAATAAACTTTACTGTCATGTGAAATGATAAAGAACAAAGAAAACCAAAGAAAGAACTTGCCAACATATGCTACGTGGACAGTTTTACCTAAGACCATAGCCAAGGGCCTGGCAGAAAGGAAAACTGAGTACCATTAGATTTCATCTACTGGTTCTCATAGCAGGGCCTCTGAGGTTTTCCCTGGGAGAATTTCTTCATCAGAGAGGCCATGAGGCAGCTCCCTCCATGCTGAGGAAGCTCTGGAGAGATCTCCAGGCTTCCTCCTGGTCTCTGCATCTCTGCAACTTAGATGGTAATGGGAGGCACATTTGCTGTAAGACAAGATATATCTTGACACTACTTGCTTTGACAAGATTCACATAAATTTTGTTACCCCAGAACTGTCACTCACTCTTTGGTAATGAGAGTATCACTCATGTAAACACTACCCTCCAGATTCCCAGAGGGAAATGTGACTTCCAGCTTAACCCCACTGTAACTGGGTAGTGATTCTTTTGAGGCTAAATGATCATGCCTTCAAATTGCTGTTCCTCAGTATGAGTGTGTATTCAGCTTCCCAAACTCAGAGTACTGTTAAAATCAGCCTGGGATGCAGTGCTGCAGAAATTGTAGTTGGAATATGCAGAGAGATGAGTTTCCTTCAGCTGGACAGGGTCCATGCTGGGGTCCTTAGAGGTGGTTTCTTTCTCTGTATGAAATCCCTGCCTGGCTTCATGGCAACATCCTTGAAGATATCAAGTTCCAGCTCACACTGGAGCTCAGACTTCTGAGCAGGTCATGAGGGATGGAAAAGTTCTTGGAGCCACTGGTCAGGAGAGAGGAGGCAGAGTGTGGGATAGGACACTCTGATGGACAGCCCATGTGGTCAACCTTGTCAAGTCCTTTTCACAGAGAACACTGACCTGCTACAGACAGGAGCACACTGCCAGGAGGACTTTCCTTGTTAACTTGGTCAAAAAGGCCCAGAAACAAAGTATGACTCTGGACCAGGAGCTCAGGAAGACATTCAGAATCTTGTCTACCTAGACTACCTTAACTTCTGCAGTAGAAGGACCATGTGGTCTATAAACCAGGATTGCTTAGCCCAACCTGGTGATTTTCATGTTTCTTCCTCAGAAACCACAGAACTCTGCTCCAATTTAAGGAGTGCCCTAGGGTAAAAGGTGAACTCAGGCAGCACAGTGGACCTTCAGGCTCAAATGCTCACTTTCCTGACACTCCATGTCTCAGTTAAGAAAGAAATCTCAAGACCACCCTCAACTTTTCCATATGAGTTAGTTTGAGTCTAACACAATGTAGAAAAAGAAAGGAGCATTGTTTAAGACTGCTTTTTTTAATTGTATATAAATGGGATACATGTTGTTTCTCTATTTGTACGTAGAGTCAAGGCATACCATTTGTGTAATCATACATTTACATAAGGCACTGATGTTTGATTATTTTTTTCCTTCCTCCCCACCTCTCCCACCCCTCTTTTCCCTCTATACAGTCCTTCTTTCCTTCATTCTCACTGCTCTCCTTATACCTAAACCTAAACCTAACCCTAAATCTAATGCAAACCCCTCCCACAGCCCATTATATGTCCTCATCCGCTTATCAGTGAGATCATTTGTCCTTTAGTTTTTTGAGATTGGCTTATCTCACTTAGCATGATATTATCCAATTTCATCCATTTGCCTGTAAATGCCATAATTTTATCATTCTTCATTGCGGAGAAATATTTCATTGTATATATATGCCACAGTTTCTTTATCCATTCATCAACTGAAGGGCATCTAGGTAGGTTCCACAATCTGGCTATGGTGAATTGAGCAGCAATGAACATTGATGTGGCTGTATCTCTGTAGTATGCTGATTTTAAGTCCTTTGGGTATAGGCCAAGGAGTGGGATAGCTGGGTCAAATGGTGTTTCCATTCCAAGCTTTCTGAGGAATCTCCACACTGCTTTCCAGAGTGGCTGCACTAATTTGCAACCCCACCAGCAATGTATCAGTGTTCCTTTTTCACCACATCCTTGCCAACACCTGTTGTTGCTTGTATTCTTGATAATCGCCATTCTAATTGGGGTGAGATAAAATCTTAGGGTAGTTTTGATTTGCATTTCCCTTATTACTAGGGATGTTGAACATTTTTTCATATATCTGTTGATTACTTGTACATCTTCTTCTGTGAAGTGTCTGTTCATTTCCTTAGCCCATTTGTTGATTGGATTATTTGTATTCTTCGTGTAGAGCTTTTTGAGTTCTTTATAGATTCTGGAAATTAGCGCTCTATCTGAAGTATGGTTGGCAAAGATATTCTCCCACTCTGTAGGCTCTCTCTTCACATTTCTGAAAGTTTCCTTTGCTGAGAGAAAGCTGTTTAGTTTGAATCTATCCCAGTTGTTGATTCTTGCTTTTATTTCTTGTGCTATGGGAGTCCTGTTAAGGAAGTCTGATCCTAAGCCAACAAGTTGAAGATTTGGACCTACTTTTTCTTCTATAAGATGCAAGGTTACTGGTCTGATTCCGAGGTCCTTGAACCATTTTGAGTTGAGTTTTCTTTAGGGTGAGAGATAGGGGTTTAATTTCATTCTATTGCATATGGTTTTCCAGTTTTCCCAGCACCATTTGTTGAAGAGGCTATCTTTTCTCCATTGCATATTTTTGGAACCTTTGTCTAGTATGAGAAAATTGTATTTATTTGGGTTTGTGTCCATGTCCTCTATTCTGTACCATTGATCTACCTGTCTATTTTGGTACCAATACCATGCCGTTTTTGTTACTATTGCTTTGTAGTAGAGTTGAAGATCTGGTATTGCAATACCCCCTGCTTCGCTCTTGCTACTGAGGATTGCTTTAGCTGTTCTAGGTTTTTTATTCTTCCAGATGAATTTCATAATTGCTTTCTCTATTTCTGCAAGGTACATCATTGGGATTTTAATTGGAATTGCATTGAATCTGTATAGCACTTTAGGTAGTATAGCCATTTTGACAATATTATTTCTGCCTATCCAGGAACATGGGAGATCTTTCCATCTTCTAAGGTTTTCTTTAATTTCTTTCTTTAGTGTTCTGTAGTTCTCATTGTAGATGTCTTTCACCTCTTTTGTGAGATTGATTCCCAAGTATTTTATTTTTTTTTGATGCTATTGTGAATGGGGTAGTTTTCCTAATTTCTTTCTGAAGATTCATCACTTATGTATAAAATGCATTGGATTTATGAGAATTGATCTTGTAACCTGCTACTTTACTGAATTCACTTATGAATTCTAAAAGTTTTCTGGTGGAATTTCCAGGTTCCTCTAAATATATAATCATGTCATCAGCGAACAGGGATAGTTTGAGTTCTTCTTTTCCTATTCGTATCCCTTTAATTCTTTCGTTTGTCTAATAGCTCTGGCTAGAGTCTCAAGGATGGTGTTGAATAGAAGTGGTGAAAGAGGGCATCCCTGCCTTGTTCCAGTTTTTAGGGGGAATGCTTTCAGTTTTTCACGATTTAGAATGATATTAGCCATGGGTTTAGCGTAGATGACCTTAATAATGTCAAGGAATGTTCTCACTACCCCAATTTTTTCTAGTGTTTTGAGCATGAAGGGATGCTGTATTTTATCAAATGCTTTTTCTGCATCTATTAAAATAATCATGTGATTCTTAACTTTGTCTGTTAATATGGTGAATGACATTTATTGATTTCCGAATGTTGAACGTTGCATCCCTGGGTTAAAACCCACTTGATCATGGTGCACTATCTTTTTAATATATATTTGTATGGGATTTGCTAAAATTTTGTTGAGAATTTTTGCGTCGATGTTCATTAAGGATATTGGTCTGAAATTTTTTTTCCTCAATGTGTCTCTGTCTGGTTTAGGTATCAGGGTGATATTGGCTTCATAGAATTAGTTTGGGAGGGTTCCCTCTTCTTCTATTTCATGGAATCGTTTGAGGAGTATTGGAATGAGCTCTTCTTTAAAGGTTTTGTAGAACATGGCTGAGAACCATCTGGTCCTGGACTTTTCTTCGTTGGTAGGCTTTTGATGACCTCTTCTATTTCATTGCTTGAAATTGGTTTATTTAAGTTGTGTATGTCCTCCTCATTCAGTTTAGGTAATTCATATGTCTCTAGAAATTTGTTGATGTCTTCGAGGTTTTCTGTTTTGTTGGAGTATAGATTTTCAAAGTAGCTTCTAATTATGTTTTGTATTTCACTCGTGTCTGTTGTGATGTTTCCTTGTTCATTCTGAATTTTATTAATTTGAGTTTTCTCCCTCTTTCTCTTTGTTAGTGTGGCTAAGGGTTTATCAATTTTATTTATTTTTTCAAAGAACCAACTATTTATTTTGTTAATTTTTCCAATTGTTTCTTTTGTTTCAGTTTCGTTGATTTCGGCTCTGATTTTAACTATTTCCTGTCTTCTACTACTTTTGTATTTGTCTGCTCTACTTTTTATAGCACTTTGAGCTGTAGTGTTAATTTGTTGATTTGTTGATTTCTACTTTACAACTACGAAAAGGTCCAAACGCACTTTTGAGTGCGCCCTATGAAATAAATCTTCCTCTAAGTACTGCTTTCTTAGTGTCCCAGAGATTTTGATATAATGTGTCTTTGTTCTCGTTTACTTCCAAGAATTTTTTTATTTCCCTCCTGATGTATTCTGTTATCCATTCATCATATAATAGTGTATTATTTAATCTCCAGGTATTGGAGAAGTTTCTGTTTTTTATTCTGTCATTTATTTCTAATTTCAATCCATTATGATCTGATAGAGTACAAGGTAGTATCTCTACTTCTTGTATTTGCTAACAATAGCTTTGTGGCATAAAATATGGTCTATTTTAGAGAAGGATCCATGTGCTGCTGAGAAGAAAGTGTATTCATTCTTTGTTGGATGGTATATTCTATATATGTCCATTAAGTCTAAATTGTTGATTGTGTTCTTGAGATCTATAATTTCTTTATTCAATTTTTGTTTGGACGATCTATCCAGTGGTGAGAGAGGTGTGTTAATATCGCCTAGTATTATTGTGTTGTTGTCTATTTGATTTCTGGAATTGAGAAGGATTTGTTTGACGTATGTGGATGAGCCACTGTTTGGGGCATAGATATTTATGATTGTTATGTCTTGCTGATTTATGCTTCCCTTAAGCAGCGTGTAATGTCCTTCTTTATCCCTTCTGAATAGTTTTGTTTTGAAGTGCACATTATCTGAAATGAGGATGGATACTCCAGCTTTTTTGCTGTGTTCATGTGCATGGTATGTTTTTCCCCATCCTTTCACCTTTAGTTAATGGGTGTCTCTTTCTATGAGATGAGTCTCTTGCAGGCAGCATATTGTTGGATTTTTCTTTTTAATCCAATCTGCAAGTCTATATCTTTTGAATGATGAATTCAGGCCATTAATATTCAGGGTTATTATTTTGATATGATTTGTATTCCCAGTCAATTGACTCATATTTGTTTTTGACATGATTTGGTTTCTCCTTTATTGGGCTATTCCTTTAGGCTAGTGCCTCCTGTTGCTGATTTGCATCATTGTTTTTTATCTCTTCCTTATGGAATATTTTGCTGAGAATGTTTTGTAATGCTGGCTTTCTTTTTGTAAATTCCTTTAGCTTTTGTTTATCATGGAAGGATCTTATTTCATCGTCAAATTTGAAGGTAAGTTTTGCTGGGTATAAGATTCTTGGTTGGCATCTGTTTTCTTTCAGGGCTTGGTATATGTTGTTCCAGGCCCTTCTAGCTTTTAGGGTCTGGATTGAAAAATCTGCTGATATTCTTATTGGTTTCCCTCTGAATGTAATTTGATTCTTTTCTCTCACGCCCTTTAACATTCTGTTTTTATTTTGTATGTTAGGTATTTTCATAATAATGTGCCTTGGTGTGGGTCTGTTGTAATTTTGTATGTTTGGAGTTCTATAAGCCGCTTGTACTTGGTTTTCCATTTCATTGTTCAGATTTGGGAAATTTTCTGTTATTTCATTGAATAGATTGTTCATTCCTTTGGTTTGTTTCTGTAAGCCTTCCTCAATCCCAATTATTCTTAAATTTGGCATTTTCATGATATCCCATAATTCTTGTAGATTCTGTTCATGATTTCTTACCATCTTTTCTGTTTGGCCAACTTTGTTTTCAAGATTAAATAATTTGTCTTCAATGTCTGAAGTTCTGTCTTCCAGGTGTTCTATCCTATTGGTTATGCTTTCTATGGAGTTTTTAACTTGGTTTATTGTTTCCTTCTTTTCAAGTATTTCAGTCTGCTTTTTTTTCAGTATCTTTAACTCTTTATTGAAATGATCTCTTGCTTCCCGTATTTGGTCTTTTAACTGTTGATTGGTGTGATCATTTAATGCCTGCATCTGCTCTTTCATCTCCTCCTTCAATGCCTGCATTTGCTCTTTCATCTCCTCATTAGCTTCCCTGATCATTTTAATTACGTACATTCTGAACTCTCTTTCTGACATTTCTTCTGCTGTGCTTTCATTGGATTTTATTGATGTAGTATCTAGGTTTTTTGGGACATTTTCTTCCCTTGTTTTCTCATATTGGTCGGCTGTCAGTGGGACCCTGAGATATTGCAGTTTTCTGCTATTGGCTTATATTGTCCCGGTAGATTTCCAGTGTATCACCTCCCAGCCTTCAGTAGCCTGATGTCTTGGAGGAATCTGATAAAGCAGCGCATCCGAAGAAAACTGCCCCTAGCTTCCTACTGGTTCCACGGTTTGGAACTGGCTCTGTGCGGAAAGGCTCTCACTGTGGGCCTGCACCGTGCAGCTGGCTGTGTGGGAGGAGCCCACTGCTGGAGTGTGGAAGGCTACCTTGGGAAGACTCTAGCTGCCCTGCCCAGCTCCGATAAGCCACCTCTATCTGGGCCTGCCACCCGGGCCGAGCTTTACCCAGTGGGCAGACTCACCTGTGGCTCTATTTCAGTCCAAGTCTCTCAATGCCTCCCCTTCTTAACTCCTGGGTTCTGGAGTGACTGCGGATGTAGTTGCTCTCTAGGCCACCATCTTGGATCACCCGTGGAAAGAGCCTGTGACCGGAGTGGGCAGAGCCGCCTGCAGAGGTCTCTGGCTGCCCTGCCCTGATCCCAGAGGCTGCTTGCAGATCAACGCTCTCCATTGGTTTGGGGACTTGTGGCTGGTTCTATGTAGAAAACCTCTCACTGGGCGGTCTGGTCTGAGAAGCTAGCCTTGAAAGGCACCTCCCATTGCAGGGGTCCAGGCTACTTGGGGAAGTCTCTGGCTGCCCTATCCTGGTCCTGAAGCTGCTTATGTGCTGGAGTAAACTGGCAGTATGCTGCGCTGGCTCCGGGACTTGGAGCTTGTTCTGGTCAGAAAGGCTATCACTAGGGGACCTGTTCTGAGAACCTGGAGAAGCTGGCTGTGTGGGCGGGGCCCACTGCTGGAGTGCACAGGGCTGCCTGTGGAAGACTCTAGCTGCCCTGCCTGGCTCCGATAAGCCACCTCTATCTGGACCTGCCACCCGGGCTGAGCTGTACCCAGTGGGCAGACTCACCTGTGGCTCTATTTCAGTCCGAGTCTCTCAATGCCTCCCCTTCTTAACTCCTGGGTTCTGGAGTGACTGGGGGTGCAGTTGCCCTCTAGGCTGCTATCTTGGATCGCCCCATGAAGAGAGCCTGCGGCCGGAGTGGGCAGAGCTGCCTGAAGAGGTCTCTGTCTGCCCTGCCCTGATCCTAGAGGCTGATTTCAGATCGAAGCTCTCCGTTGGTTTGGGGACTTGTGGCTGGTTCTATGTAGAAAGCCTCTCACTGGGCGGTCTGGTCTGAGAAGCTAGCCTTGAAAGGCACCTCCCATTGCAGGGGTCCAGGCTACTTGGGGAAGTCTCTGGCTGCCCTATCCTGGTCCATTATCTGCTTGCATGGCAGAGTATACTGCGCTGTGCTGGCTTTGGGACTTGGAGATTGTTCTGGTCAGAAGGCTCTCACTCTAAGACTGCTTTTAAAAAGTAAAATAAGGGAAACGAATAAACAACTTGCATGAGAAAATTAGTGTTCTGTCAGTGCCCCTGTTCAAGGATAGATAAGCTCTCAATCCCAGAACATTTAAAAACTTTAAGACATCTGGTTTCTGCTCTCATGGACTGGCTTCTGGCCAGATCCAGGTCTGGAGACCAAATGTACTGATGGTACTGAGTCCAGTGGCTCCAGACAATAACTTTATATGTTTACTCCATTGTATTTAAGAGAGATGAGAAGAACTCAAAGATGACAAGATTGGTTTCTTTGGTTATGTAGTCTTCAAAATGCCTGTTATGTTTCTCTGGTGCTCAGTTGTAATGCTACCTGGGATGGATTTCCTTTTCTATATGCTTTATATGTCTTAAAAAACACTATTTTTCCTGTATGACTTGTGGTTGTACATTCAGTGCTCAGCAACAGGAAATATATTCCCAAATTGGCATAGTTGGCAGGATCCATTGGGTTGTCAAAGCAATGCCATTGTTTAAGAAAAAGGACAGGGTTAGATGTGTTATATGTGATATTCCCAGATGTAAAGATCCTCAGTTTAGCTCCTTGGCTCAGGAATGGACCATAGGGACTGGTTTGGGGGAACATTGGGATGTTAAATTATGAACAGCTTACCCCCTCAAGTGACTCAGGTCTTGCAGACTGTGCATGTAGATAAAGGCAAAGAATTTTCTGCTATTGCTCACTGAGGATGGGTTCTGTTGTCTACCTATTGGAAAAAGTGCTTGCAGACACAATATTTATTGTGGAAAAAACTAGCTGTGGCAAAGAAACTTACTGAAGTACAAAGTAAATTGGCTATGCTGCAATGTCAGAATTTCATTTTGGCGCATCAAGCTCAAATTTTTCAGAATGTAGCTGAGAAGGCTGCAGTGCAGTGTGCTAAATATAAATATAAAAAATGGAAGGTAAGGTAAATGTGAAGAAAGTGCATGCTGTAATTGCTACTGCAAAGGCCGATTGGGATTCTGATACATGGGAAGGGGACATTTGGGATGATACTGAGAATGAGGTGAACTGGGATACTTTGGGTGATGAGGCTCCTAAAGATGAGAAGAAATATCCTCCAGTTTTGCAGGCAAAACCCTTACCAAGGAAATATGGAAATGGTATATAAAAAATTGAGTCAAAGCAGGACTTGCAGGTAATTTACAATTCCATGAACTTATACCAAATTTTTCTGATGCACAATTACCTGAAGTATCTAGCAAAGAACTTGTAGAACAAGCTCCTGTTAAATATAATGAAATATAAAATAAATTAATACCTACACAACAAGAATATGCATGGTTTACAGATGGATCAGCCAAACATATAGGAAATGAACGCTATTGGAGGTTCGTAGCTTTTAAACAATCTAATAAAGAGATATTAGAAAAACAGAGTAAGGGACAAAGTAGTCAATATGCTAAATTATGTGCAGTATTCTTGACTTTACAATATAATAAGGGAAAGGGATGTTATTTGTTTACAAATTTCTGAGCTATAGCAAATGGATTAACTACTTGGTTACCTAAATGGTATAAAAATGATTGGAAAATAAGAGATAAACAATTATGGGAAACAGAAATGCAGAAAAGTATTTGGAAATGCTTAAATGTACTAACATGTCTGTGTTTCACATATATGCTCATCCTCAGAGAGATACTGTGGAACATGAGTATAATACAATGGTGGACAATCTGGCTAAAATAACCATTTTAGAAGAAAACACCTCACAATCTGAAGAAGATAGAATTATCCAGTTGGCTAAACAGGTTCATCAAAAGACATGACATGCTGGACCTGCTGCTATGTACAGGTGAGCATGTGAATGAGGGATATATATTCCATTATCTGAATGCAAGGAAGCAGTTATGCAATGTCCCATTTGCCAATTGAATGAAGCTCAGCCAGTGCCTCCTATTGTCACTAGAGAAATAAGTAAAGGAATTAATCTAGCTCAGATTTGGTAAATAGATTGTATGGAACCTCTACCCATGTCTAGAGGATGTAGATATATATGTACTTGTTTAGATACATATTCTGGGGTGTGAGTAGCTTATGCATATAGAGATGCTAAACAAAGGAATACTATTAGAACTTTAGACATAATAACTTTGTATTATGGAACACCTTTGAAAATCCAAAGTGATAATGGCTCTCATTTTAAAGGAAAATTAATACAATTATACTGCCAAGAAAATAGTTTTGAATGGATATATCATATTACATATTATCCAAAGGCTGCTGGGCTGATAGAATGAATGAATGGTCTTTTCAAAAAATTTTAAAAACTGGGAAAAGGCTAATATGGGCAGTGAAAAGATAATTTATTTACAACTTTAAAACAATTGAAGAATAAAATATTAACCAAATCAGAAACTCCCTTGTCTCAAATGATGATTCCAAATTTACAAATTTGTGATGCTGAAATTTCTCACACAAAATGGTGGGCCTTACATCCTAAAGCCCAACTTCCCTGGCAAGGCACTCTTGCTTCTGCTGGTTATGACTTGTATAGTGTAATAGATGTTCTTATCCCTCCAAATCAAGCTCAAGTAATACCAATAGGTCTGGGAATTGAAATCCCTCCCCAACACTTTGGGCAGATCACTCTGCAATCTAGCCTGGCCCTACAAGGAATCCAAATCACAGCCAGGGTAATTGACTCTGATTATCAAGGAGAAATTAAAGTTATATTACATAATGTATCCCCTGACCCATTCCAAGTTAAAGCTGAAATGCAAGTTGCTCAGATAATTTTAATACCTTGTGTAATGCACAATTAATGGACTCAAATAAAACAACCTAGTCTGGATACCAATAGGAAAGGTGGTTTATGGATCAACAGATATTATTGCAGGGAGCAAAGTGTGGATAAAATGACAAAAAACTGAAGTTCCCATAGCTATAGAAATAATAGCACAGGGAAAGGATAATGTGGTCATAGTAATTCCTGCAGATAAACAACCTAAAATATTACCTACTAACCATCTGTTTTTAAGGAACTAGATTATGAGATGGATCTTCATGACAAGTCCTTTAACATGGGCCTGGACTTCCAGCATAGAACTTCATGCACAATCAAACAACTCCTTGGTCAAATGGTATTGGAGGAACGACAAAGGCAATAGGACACAAGATAATTTTACCTGCTCAGCTAATAAAAAATATAACTTTGCTAATGTGACTGTGAATGGACAACATATAACTGAATGGAAGGGAAAATAATCTGTATATTGGTTAGTATTCTCTAGTATTAATAAAATACAAGTAAATATTACCTCTAAGGTATTAATAAAATATAAAATTTCTACATTAAAATTGCAATTCAAATAAAGATATCATTTGACACAAGTCATAAATAATTACAGTGTCAATGGTACTAAGGATTTTGCTTTTAATGTTAATACTTCTGCCTTTATTCTATGTAGTAATGGAACAAATATTAAGGGATGAGGAGTATGGGTTGTTTATATATGGTATTCGATTAATAACAAGCCTGTGATTAATGCTCCACAACTAAAATGAGTGTCCCAAAATTGTAGTAATGTAAATTTCTTAGCTAATAAGTTATTTATACATTTTAATGTTTCTTTTCCCCAAACTCCCTTGTGTACTCAAAGAAGGGCATGGTATGATACTTTATTAGGAGGATTAGGATCTAGGTTATAAATTGCAAATTCTGTAGACTTAGAAGTATTTTCTTCTCATCTACGAAATGCTGGAAGAGATATAACTCAAAGTAAAAGTATAAATGCTCAATGGTTGCCTACTAGTATTATCCCTCATCAAAATACCTTAACCTATCAAGAGCAAATATTACAAATATTTAATACTTCCCAAGTGGAAGAATATAAAGTAGATACTAATATTAATACATGGTTAAATTGGACTGGTTGTAATATTCAAATGTTATTTATTTACCTCCAAAAGAAAAGGGTGCAAATATTAATTCAACAGGGGCAAAGTAATATCTGGGAATATTTGCTTACCCTGGAGCTCAAATGGCTCCCCCCATTGTAGTGGATTGTACCTATGCTTGGTGTACTGGAACTTTACCTATTTGGTAAAAAAATATAAGGTTATATGTTCTTTTCATGTTTTACCAATAATCCATAAGTTATATAATGTTGCCCCAAGATGAAGGGACTCACATTGATAAACAAAATATAACTTAAAAATTAATACATTACATTTCCACCACACATGGGCTTGTATGTCAAGGATTAACCTGCATAATGGAACCCTGTTTGTTACAGCACTCTATTAATATTTGTTTATTTACATTGTATCCTCTGCAAAATTTTACCCTACTATATGAAATTGAACCTCAACATATTTGTATGGTAAATAATAATGGTACTAAATTACAATAGATAAATTTATCCTTTCCTTTTGTGGGATGTTTAAAGGATGTGGAAATCTTGTATTGGGCTGGAGAACCATTCTATTTACCCCCCAATATTAATAAAGAACTTAATATTGCTTGGATTCTTACCCCCTTACCAAATATTTATATGTACTTATCCCTACCCACTATCTTAACATATTCAAATTTATTGCATCAATATCTACAGCATAATAAATGTTCTCTAGCAGAGTACTGAATAGCCACAACTTTTGTTTCCAATAAGTTAATTAATTGATTTTTCAAATGTAATAACTGAGAACAGTAATCATAATTGTTCTGATTTCTTGTTTTCTAGTGCTAGTGCTTCTAAATACTTTACAGCTGTGTTTTCTCTGATCTTCTCTATCATTTGCATTTTAATCATATTATGTATATGTAATTCTCAAATGTATTATTGAATCAAACAAATGTATCATACAATGATAATGACTTCTTTACTTACCCTCTTAAACAATCCTAGGGTCAAAATGTAGAAAAAAAATGGAGTCTTGTTTAAGAAGTGCTTTCAAAAAGTAAAATCAGGACAAGAAGTAAACAACTTGCATGAGAAACTTAGTGGTATGGAAGTGCCCCTGTTCAAGGATAGATAAGCTCTCTGTCTAAGAACATTAAAAAACTTAAAAACATCTGGTTTCTGCTCTCCAGGTCTGGCTCCTGGTCAAATCCAGATCTGGAGACCAAACGTCCTAATAGCACAAGCCCAGTGGCTCCAGACAATAACTTTATACATATACTGCACTGTATTTAAGAGAGATGAGAAGAACTCAAAGGTGACAAGACTGCTTTCTTTGATTATGTAAGCTTCAAAATGCCTGTGATGTCTCTCCAGTGCTGAGTTGGTGTGCTACCTGGGATGGTTTTCCTTTTGTATATACTTTATATGTCTTAATAAATACTGTATTTTCCTATACAGCTTATGGTGGTACATTGAGTGGATTGACCCATATAAATTATAAGTCTCTGCCCAGCAAGGGGAAATATGTTCCCAGACACATAAAATTTTTTCTTAGTTGCTTTTTCACCTTATCTTGTATGAAGACATACTTCTATCTCTATTTCTGCTGATGTGACTATTTAATTGACACCAGATCAGGTAGTGAGAATGATTTCTTCATATATTTGACAAAAGTTTATTATTTTAGATATTAAAATTTGAAAGTGTAGCATAATAAGAAAATACAGAACAATTTCATTTGGAATTACAGATTCATAAATAGTAAGTGTACCTTAAGATTTCTTCCATATATTAAAATACATGGTGACAATATATTTTGACACATTAAATTGCAGTAACTTTAGAAACTTACAATAATCAAAATCACATCAATACTAAAAAATTAAAGAAAGGAAATGCAATTGGAAGCAGAGCACTGGCAATTGTGCAGGGGAAGCTTAGGGAGGGCTGTGGTCAATACACAGTCCTCCACACTTATGCAAAGTTTAGAGAACCATCTCACAGGGATGCTTTTTCCTGCTCAAATGTCTGTCTTAAAGTAGAATTGACTAATGTGAGTGAAATTTCTCTTAAGAGCACTTTCAGGACCACAGGAAAACTGCTAGCCACCTCCTGGGAAACTGTAGGGGAGTAAAGGAGCATCCCAGGAGATTTCCTAAAGGAGAGGAGAAGATGGGAGTCCATAGATATTTACCTAAGAAGAAAGAGTAAAAACACAGTCTCCACAAAAACACCTCAATGCAGCTTTATCAAGGAAGACACAAATAAAATATACTGTTGGCTGTTCGGACTAGAAGAAAGTTAAAATCAAACTTCTTTCCACATGGGCAAGTCTGAGATTGCTTTCTAAGAAGACTAGCTTTTGGAAAGTGTGCTTTTAACCATGATAATGATAATCCTCAGGAGCTCCCAGAAGTCCAGGATGCTTAAATTACTGGAACCAAACATGAGAGTGGGTTACAGAATTAAAGCTCAACAATATTGAGAGATGATGTAAAATATTTGTTAATCTATATATGTATTACTAATTTTTAGTTAAGAAATATCTCAGTGCCCTTGAAGGAAAGAGAATCAGAATATAGAGTGATCACAGAGTTTCATTTGCGAATAGAAAGTAGAGGTATTCATGATCACACTGGAGTCCTCTCAGGCTAATAACATAGACTTATCCTAAGAGATCACAGTGTGACCGCAGACAGTGAGAGAAATAGAAAAAATAATGTAGGAAATCAGAAAAAGGTAAGAAACAAAATCCATTAGTTTCCAAAACAAAGGATCACATTGGCCATAGAAATATGCTTGCATAATCTGAGTCTTCCTTAGTGCACATCATCCCCAAAGGTATAACATGGATTTTCTCCAAGACATTCTCCTCCTCAGGGCAACTAGCATGTGTCCTAAACCAAGGATAACACAGGGCCATTTATTTTACAGTCACATATAGAAGCTAATATTCCATGGAATTCCAGGAAGACAATTAATGTCTTCATATTATGTTTCAAGACAAGGGATCAGAGAGCTTCTTTAGTTTCCTCTTTCTTAGAAGGATGCCCTATTCTAAATATAAACAATTATACCCTCAGTAGAAAAGAGAACCCAAAAAAGTGGAGATGCTTTTAATCTTGCAAAGCCAAGAAGAATCTTCTCTGGGATTTCTCATGTGAATGCCAGCAGGCACCAAGTCCCCAGGGGGGCCAACTCTGCAGCTGCCATGCAAGGTGTGACCAAACCTTGCTGATTGCATGATTCCCCAGAGCCCAGTGCAGGTGATGGAGGAGAGAGAACCTTCATCACCTGCACTGTGAATCAGAGCACTAGTGACTAACATGGCACAAGCAGAAACCAGGTCAGGCTCCCAAGATTCTCATCTATGATGCTGATAACCAAAATTATAGTGTACCAGAACATTTTGCTGGACTGCATTCTGGGACAGAATTCATTCTCAAAATCAGCAGGGTAGAGACTGAGGATTTTGCCAGCTATTACTGCCAGCTGGACTAGGCAGTCACTCTCACAGAGTTACAGGCCTGCACACAAACCCTCCTCCCAGGGATGGTCCAGGGAGATCTCATGATGTTAACTGCTGCCTTCTGGTCTGTGGTGTCCTCAGAGTCTCAGTGTCTGTGTGGGAAGGACTGGCAGGGCTCAAGATAAAGGCCTAAAAGGACTTCAGACTTCTTAAAGCATGTCTGCCTTCCCACTGCTACCACCACAAGTAGCACTGATAAGCAGCACAATACTCCACAACCTGTTGCCTTTGACAGAAATTGGGAGACTTGCTTCATGTCAAATACCACTCTAAGGGCTCGTCTGGAGTGGCTGACCCCCAATAATTCTCTACAAATGAGTAGTTGAGGCTCTCAGAGCATAGCTTGCTTTCTGTGCTTGTAGAGGTGGAGATGGAAAGAGACTCTGAGGCTCTGACTCCCTAACTCCCACTCATGCATTATTCATTGATTTAAAACTAGATACAATTAAAGGCAGTAAAGTATACATGTTGTCAATAATGGGATTATAAAGTGATGGGCTGAATAAACATGAGCTACCTGTGGACCCTTAGCCACTCTTCAGTGGGGATATAGAAATCCCAGCATCTAACAGGACCTCCTGCTCCTCATACTTACCTCTGCTACCTTCACCACCACCCAGGCCCCCTCACTTCCACTTCCGGTCATAATGGATCAGATCTTCTGGAAATTCATGTCATTGGAACTCTAGGAGGTTCCCTTTGATATCTTGAACTGTTTGATCATCATAATCTTTGAAATTTACCTGTATTGTGGACATGGTAGCAATTTTTTTTTCTTTTTACTGAGGATAGTTTCTTATTATTTGAACATGCCAGTCACTCTTCATGTTAATGTGTTGGCTTAGGTCTGAGGCTGATGTTAATTTTTGGAGTCTTTCTTGCTACATCCTTTGTATACAGGTGCATTCACTTGTCTTGAGTATATTCCTAGGTATGGAAGTGGTGAGTTAGAGGGTTCATTGGCATGGTTTAGCTTCAAACAATCCCAACATAAAAGAACTATATGTTTGCTAAAACATGTTTTGAGCATGTTTACAATCTACCAACATACATCATGCTCAAAAGTGTGAGTTGTTATAAAACTTTGTAATAATAGCTGATAGTGTTAGAGTTTGCAAAATTGTATCCATATTGGTAGATCTTTAAATGGTATTGTGGCTAAAATGTACATTTCTTTGATAAGTAATAATATTGAGAAAATTCTTAGCTGTGTTTTCACAAGCAATTTGGATACTTTTCTCAGCAATGGCTAGTAATCAAATCAAAACATATGCAATTTTTTGCTTTACTTCTTTTTGATAGTTCTTTATATATGTTAAGAACAATGTGTTTACCAGTATACAAGTCAGGATTCTCCAGAGAAACAATCTATGCATACACACACACACACACACAGACACACACACACAGACATGCAGACATATATTTGCTCATGCATGCTGATATATGTATATGAATGTATATAGATGTTTATATAGATGTATATATATGTATGTATATAGATGTATATATGTATGTATATGTATATATATGTAGATATATGTATGTATATATGTATATATATATGAATATTAGATTGGGTCACAAGAGCACAGAGACTGAAATGTTTCCCAATAACTGCTTTCAGGCAGCAAAATCATGGAAACTGGTAGTCGCTCAGTGGAAGAATCTGGAAATCTCAGGCCAAGAGAGGGTACCCAGTAGGTTCTCCTGTTTCTAGTCCTTCCTCTGAGAGCCCCTGATGGTACTCTGGAGAGAGTTCCCATTTAAAAGTAGAGGAAACTGGAGTTTGATGCCAACAGGGAACAATGGTTGATTGGAAGTGTGCACCTGCTCATGGAGGAGAAGAGGAGAGAAGAGATGAGAGTATCTTCAATGTTTTGGACACATTCAGGAAGGATATTCTTGACTCATTTTCCTGAGCCACCTGCCAATCATTTCTTGGATCACCCCCATGCACCCACCCAGCAGTGTGCTTTACTGATGCTGTAAGCATCCTTCAATCCAGTCAAGCTGACACCATCAATTGACTATCACATCCAGGAATATGCACTGGAATATCTTTACCCAGTTTATAGCTAATCAATTTTATTTCTATTTTATATTTTAAAATATTTTATTGGCACACAAAGTCAAATTATTTTATTCATGGGTCTGCATTTTGGATTCAAACAATCATAGACTGAACATATTTTAGCAAAAAAATGTCTCTATTGAATATGTACAGACATTTTCTTGATGTTATTCACCAAACAGAAAAGTAGAATCACTATTTACATAAATAGATGATTGAAAGCACATGTAAATGACATTTCCTCCTTCAATCTAATTAGTCCATCAGCTTTAAATTAACTCTCACAGAAAGTCTCAAAACTTAGACAAAATGTGAACACCTTTTTTTACTAGAATGCAAAACAAATGATCCCTAGTGCACTTTCCAATAGAGCCTTCCTTCTCTGAAAACTCATGAACCCAGTCTTTACTGTCCATAGTTTGTAACAATGACATTGAGCAACTATTCAAATATTTGTTGACCACTTGTACATTTACTTTGAAAAAAAAATGTCTGTTCACATCCTAAGTTCATTTTTAGTTGTTTTTTTTTTGTTGTTTGTTTTTTTCTTCTTGCTTTTAACTACTTATATATCTTGAATATTAATTTTTTGTTGGATTTACTTTTTGCAAATATTTTCTCTCATTCTGTAAGTTTCCTTCTCCTCTGTTATTTCCTTTGCTATAAAAAATTTTTCAGTCCCTCTTGTTTATGATTGGTTTATGGCATGTGCTTTTGGTGTAACATCTGGAAAGACATTGCTAAAACCAATGTCAAGGAATTCCCTGCCCCCATGTTTTCTTTTAGGTTATACAGATTCCAATCTTATATTTAAATCTTTAGTCAAATTTCTTCTTTAGTCAAATTGAGTTAAATTTTGTATATAGTGTAGAAGAGGGTCCTGTTTCATTCTTGTATATGTGTATGCATTTTCCCCAACACTATTTATTGATGAGATTTTCTTTCCATGTTGTGTGTTCTCACTATTTTTGCCAAACACAGGGTGACCTTTTACATGTGGATATATTTCTGGGTTCTCAATTTATTGCCAATGGTCTCATATTGGACTGTTTTTTCCCAATCTCATAAGTTTTTCATTATTATATTTTGCAGTACAGTTTAAAATCAGGAGGTGTGTCCTGGCCTCCAGATTGTTCTTCTTTCTTGAGATTCCTTTGGTTCTTCAGGGTCTTTTGTGATTCCACACAAATTTTGCATAAAAAATTCCATTGGGCTTTTGATAGGGAGTTAAATGTATCTCTATCTCACTTTGTGAATTATGGGCATGTTTCAATTCATGAACATGGAATATTCCATTATTTTTCCCCAAATTTTTAAATTTATTTTTAATGTAAACAAATGGGGTACATATTGTTTCTCTGTTCGTACATGAAGTAGAGGCATACCTTTTGTGTAATCATACATTTACCTAGGATAATTGTTTTTTATTCATTCTGTTATTTTTTCTCTCCCCCCACTTCTTCCACCTCTCTTATCTCTCTATAGGGTAACTCCATCCTCCATACCTGCCCCCTTCCCACCCCTATATGTTCCATCATCCACTTATCAGTGAGATAATTTGTCCTTTGGTTGTTTGAGATTGGCTTTTCTCACTTAACATGATATTCTCCAACTGCATCTTTTTGCCTGCAAATGCCATAATTTTATTATTATTTATGGCTGAGTAATATTCTATGATATATATATATATATATATATATATATATATATATATATATCAGAGTTTCTTTATCCATTCATCAATTGATGGGAATCTAGGTTGGTTCCACAATCTGGTTACTGTGAATTGACCAGCTATAAACATTGTAGTGGCTGTATCTCTGTAGTACACTGATTTTAAGTCATTTGGGTATAGACTGAGTAGTAGGAGAGCTGGGTCAAATGGTGGTTCCATTCCAAGTTTTCTAAGGAATCTCCACAAAGATTTCCAGAGTGGCGGCACTAATTTGCAGCCCCACCAGAAATGTATGAGTGTATCTTTATCCCCACATCCTCTCCAACACCCATTGTTCCTTGTATTCTTGATAATTCCCATTCTAATTGGGGTGAGATGGAATCTTAGGGTAGTTTTGATTTGCATTTCTCTTATTACTAAAGATGGTGAACATTTTTTCATCTGTTTGTTGATTGCTTATAGATCTTCTTCTGTGAAGTGTCTGTTCATATCCTTAGCCCTTTTATCGATTGGGTTATTTGTATTCTTGGTGTAGAGTTTTTTGAGTTCTTTATATATTCTGGAAATTAGTGCTCTATCTGAAGTATGAGTGGCAAAGATTTACTCCCACTCTGTAGGCTCTCTCTTTGCATTGCCAATAGTTTCCTTTGCTGAGAGAAATCTATTTAGTTTGAATCTGTCCCAGTTATTGATTCTTGCTGCTATTCTTGAGCTATGAGA
The DNA here is from genome assembly GCF_902686445.1 of Sciurus carolinensis. Classification (NCBI taxonomy): domain Eukaryota; kingdom Metazoa; phylum Chordata; class Mammalia; order Rodentia; family Sciuridae; genus Sciurus; species Sciurus carolinensis. The sequence continues at coordinate 142,374 of NW_025920365.1, forward strand.
GTCCTTTTAAGGAAGTCTGATCCTAAGCCAACAAGTTGAAGATTTGGACCTACATTTTCTTCTATATGATGCAGGGTCTCTGGTCTGATTTCAAGGTCCTTGATTCATTGTGAGTTGATTTTTGTGCATGGTGAGAGATAGTGGTTTAGTTTCATTCTGAAGAATAAGAATTTCCATTTTTCCCAGCACCATTTGTTGAAGTGGCTATTTTTTCTCCATTGCATATTTTTGGCACCTTCATCTAGTATGAGAAAATTGTATTTGTTTGGGTTTGTGTCCATGTCCTCTATTCGGTACCATTGATCTACCTGTCTATTTTGGTGACAATACCATGCTGTTTTTGTTACTATTGGTTTGTACAATAGTTGAAGGTCTGGTCCTGCCATACCCCCTGCTTCACTCTTCCTGCTAAGGGTTTCTTTAGCTATTCTGGGTTTCTTATCCTTCATGATTGCTTGCTCTATTTCTGTAAGGAACATCATTGAGATTTTAATTGGAATTGCATTCAATCTGTATAGCACATTTGGTAGCATGGCCATTTTGACAATATTAATTCTGCCTATCCAACAACATGGGAGATCTTTCCCTATTGTAAGGTTTTCTTTAATTTCTGTCTTTAGTGTTCTGTAGTTTTTGTTGTAGAGGTCTTTCAACTCTTTTGTTAGATTTCTATTATTTTTTTGAAGGTATTGTGAATGGGGTAGTTTTCCTAACTTCTCTTTCTGAAGATTCATTACTCATGTATAAAAATGCATTGGATTTATGAGCATTAATCTTATTTCCTGCTACTTTACTGAATTCACTAATGAGTTCTAAAAGTTTTCTGGTGGAATTTTCTGGTTCCTCAAAATATATAATCATGTCATCAGCACATAGGGATAGGTTGAGTTTTTCTTTTCTATTCATATCCCTTTAATTTCCTTGGACTGTCTAATTGCTCTGGCTAGAATTTTGAGAATAATGTTGAATAGAAGTGGGGAAAGACAACATCCTTGCCTTGTTCCAGTTTTTAGAGGGAATGCTTTCAGTTTTTCACCATTTAGGATTATATTGGTCATGGGCTTAGCATAGATGGTCTTTACAATGTTAAGGAATGTTCCCACTATTCCTATTTTTTCCAGTGTTTTGAGCATGAAGGGATATTGTATTTTATCACATGCTTTTTCTGCATCTATTGAAATAATCATGTGATTCTTGACTTTAAGCCTATTGACATGATGAATGACATTTATTGATTTCCAGATGTTGAACCAACCTTGCATCAGTGGGATAGAACCCACTTGATCATGATGTACTATCTTTTTAATATATTTTTGCATATGATTAGCTAAGATTTTGTTGAGAATTTTTTCATCAATATTCATTCAGGATATTGTTCTGAAATTTTCTTTCCTCGATGTGTCTCTGTCTGGTTTTGGTATCAGGGTGATTTGGCTTCATAGAATGATTTTGGGAGGGTCCCCTCCTCTTCTATTTCATGAAATACTTTGAGAAGCATTGGAATGAGTTCTTCTTTAAAGGTTTTGTAGAACTCAGCTGAGAACCCATCTGGTCCCAGATTTTCTTTGTTTGTAGGTTTTTGATGACTTCTATTTCATTACTTGAAATTGATATATTTAAATTGTGTATGTCTTCGTTGTTCAGTTTAGGTAATTCATATGTCTCTAGAAAGCTGTTGATGTCTTTGAGATTTTCTAATTTGTTGAAGTATAGATTTTCAAAATATCTTCTGATTATGTTTTGTATTTCAATCGTGTCTGTTGTGATATTTCCTTGTTCATTCTGAAATTTAGTAATTTGAGTTTTCTCTCTTCTTTGCTAGTGTGGTTAAGGGTTTTATCAATTTTGTTTATTTTTTTAAAGAACCACCTCTTTATCTTGTCAATTTTTTGATTGTTTATTTTGGGTCAATTTCATAGATTTCAGCTCTGATTTTAACTATTTCCTGTCTTCTACTACTTTCAATTTTGCTCTGTTCTTTTTTAGGGCTTTGAGCCATAGTATTAGGTCATTTATTCATTGATTTTTTCTTCTTTAATTGAATGCACTCCATGAAATAAATTTTTCTCTAAAAACTGCTTTCATAGTGTCCCAGAGATTTTGATATGTTGTTTCTTTGTTCTCATTTACCTCTAAGAATTTTTTAATTTCCTTCCTGATATCTTCTGTTATCCATTCATCATACAATAGCATATTATTTAATCTCCCAGTGTTGGAGTAGTTTCTGTTTTTTACTCTGTCATTTATTTCTAATTTCAATCCATTATGGTCTGATAGAATACAAGGTACTATATCTTCTTGTGTTTGCTAACAGTAGCTTTGTTGCATAATATATGGTCTATTTTAGAGAAGGATCCATGTGCTGCTGAGAGAAAGTGTATTCACTCTTTGTTGGATGGTATATTCTATATATGTCCATTAAGTATAAATTATTGATTGTGTTTCTGAGATACATGGTTTCTTTGTTCAATTTTTGTTTAAAGGATCTGTCCAGTGGTGAGAAAGGTGTGTTAAAATCACCTAGTATTATTGTGTTGTGGTCTATTTGATTTCTGGATTTGAGAAGGATTTGTTTGACGTATATGGATGAGCCACTGTTTGGGGCATAGATATTTATGATTGCTATGTCTTACTGATTTATGCTTCCCTTAAGCTGTATGAAATGTCCTTGTTTATCCCTTGGACTAACCTTGACTTGAAGTCCACAATATCTGATATGAAGATGGATAACTCTAGCTTTTTTGCTCTGTCCATGTGCATGGTATGTTTGTTCCCATCCTTTTGCTTTTAGTCTGTGGGAATCTCTTTCTATGAGATAATTATCTTGCAGGCAACATATTGTTGGATCTTTCTTTTTAATCCAATCTGCCAGTCTATTTCTTTTGATTGATGAGTTTAGGCCATTAACTTTCAGGGTTATCATTGAGATATGATTTGTATTCCCGGTCATTTGGCTCATTTTTTTTTTTTTGACAGGACTTGATTTCTCCTTTATTTGGCTGTTCCTTTAGGGTAGTTGTTCTCTTTGCTGATTTACATCATTGTTTTTCATCTCTTCCTCATGAAATATTTTGCTGAGAATGTTCTGTAATGCTGGCTTTTTTTTAATTCTTTTAGCTTTCATTTATCATGGAAGGATTTTATTTCATCATTGAATCTGAAGGTAAGTTTTGCTGGGTATAAGATGCTTCGTTGGCATCTATTGTCTTCCAGAGCTTGAAAAATGTTGATCCAGGCCCTTCTAGATTTTAGGGTCTGGATTGAAAAATCTGCTGATATCCATATTGGTTTCCCTCTGAATATAATTTGATTCTTTTCTCTCTCAGCCTTTGAAATTCTGTCTTTATTTTGTAAGTTAGGTATTTTCATTAAAATGTGCCTTGGTGTGGATCTTTTATAATTTTGTGTATTTGGAGTCCTATAAGCCTCTTGTACTTGATTTTCCATTTCATTCTTCAGATTTGGGAAATTTTCTGATATTATTTTATCAAATAGGTTGTGCATTCCTTTGGTTTGTTTCTCTGTGCCTTCCTCAATCCTGATAATTCTCAAATTTGGCCTTTTCATGATATCTCACAGTTCTTGTAGATTCTGTTCATGATTTTTTACCATTTTCTCTGTTTGCTCAACTTCGGTTTCAAAATTAAATATTTGTCTTCAATATGTGAGTTAATGTCCTCCAGCTGTTCTATCCTATTTGTTATGCTTTCTATGGAGTTTTTAATTTGGTTTATTGCTTCCTTCATTTCCAGGATTTCTGTTTATTTTTTTAATATCTCTAACTCTTTATTGAAATGATCTTTTGTTTCCTGTATTTGCTATTTTAACTGTCGATTGGTGCTATCATTCAATGCCTGCATTTGCCCTTTCATCTCATCCTTCAATGCCTGCATTTGCTCTTTCATCTCCTCTTTTTCTTCCCTGATTGTTTTGATTATGTACATTCTGAACTCCCTTTCTGACATTTCTTTTGCCATACTGTCATTGGATATTATTGCTATACCATCTAGGTTTGTTTGGGACATTCTCTTCCCTTGTTTTCTCATATTGCTCAGGTATCTACCCCTCTAGTAGTGAAACTCTGGGATATTTCAGATATCCTCTTGAGTAATATTGTCTCTGTAGATTTCTAATAACTCATATCTTTGTCTTCAGTAGCTTGAAGTCTTGGAGGAACTTGATAATGTGGTGCTCCACTAGGAAGTTGGCCTTCTAGGGGTGGTGGCCTTCAGGTGGGGTATATTCTCTGGTGGCTCTGAGTTGGTCCTGAGTCTCTCAATACCTCCTCTTGGCTCCTGGGTCTTGTCAAATGTCCTCTAGCCTCCTGTAGGTGCCTCAGGAAGGGAGTTGCCCTTCTAATGATGATACCTACACCCTCAGGAGTAATTCAAAATGCCTGCACCAGTCTATAAAGAAGTCTCAGGCTAACTCCTTTATGGTGACAAACCTCAGCGTGGTGGTTGGTTGGGGTTGTTCAGTGATGGTGTCTGTCTTTGGCCTGGTGGTTGGGTGGGTTGGCTACCTGCCTCTCTGCTCCACAAGGCAGGTGGTTTGGGTGCCCACCTGCTACCTCTGCAATGCAAGGGACTGACTTGCCCATCAGCTTACCCCACAACTATGGCCAACCAGTGATGGCACCAACCTAGATGCAGGGGTCAGGTGTGGTAGCTCAGTTATGACTTCTCTCCTGGGTCTGCTGGCTGGGTGGGGTTATCTGCCTGTTGCTTACCTCTGTGATGTAGGTGGCCTGGCTCACCCCCCCCAGCTCTCTCTGTGACTGTGACCAACCAGTGATGGCACCGACCTAGGTCACTCTCTAGTAGTGGTTTTAACTTGTATTAACTTAAAGGAGTCCACCATCTTAGACACACCCTGAATTAATTTTAAGAAAGAAAAGTTTCACATCATTCAGTTCAGTAAATACACTAAAAGACAGACCAGTTCAGTGTTTTGCTTGCCTCTATAAATTCCCACCTCACCAATTTCTGGCCTGAGCACTTCTTATGTTTTTGGTCAACTTTCATACATTTAGCTTTTAAAATAGTTTAATCTATGTTTTTAGTGGGAAGACCCAAGTCCAGCTGAAGGAATCTTCCTTGTCTTCAAACACTGAGATCCATATGACAAAGGAGATGAAGGAGAGGGGAGAAAAGTGAAAATTAATAATTACTGTGTGCAGACAACACATTTGCAGGAAAAAAACAGGGCATCATCAACAGTGCTGGAACCCTTACAGCCAAAAGTCAAAGTCTTCATCACTGGTTGCCTCTTTGCATGAAATCCTGATAAAGCTCTGAAAGGAAGACAGGTACACAGAGATTTGCTATTAGTTCAGTGTCAAAGAAGCCATACTGTAAGTAATCTGTACTGTTTTCTCAAAATATTAGGGTTAGGAAAACACTACCACAATCATTTCCTCACATTCTAAAAAACACTGACATGAAAAAGAATTGAAGGCATCACAGAAGTATTGTTATTAATTCATCTTGAGAAGTTTTGAAAACACAGGCATACAATTGGAAAATAATGAAGTTCACTTTTCTCTTCTCTAGTTAATAACAAGAACAGTAACCATTTCATGATTTACAAAAATTCTGAACACAGAAAACCCCAGAACACAGAAATACTCCTAAGGACCAGTATTATTATTAAGAGGTAAGTTTATGTGTACTAACAAAATTAATATTTCAAAAAAAATTTGTAGTTGTAGATGGATAGAATGTCTTTATCTTATTTGTTTATTTTTATGTGGTGCTATAGAGCGAACCCAGTGCCTCATACACAGTAGGCAAGCATTCTGCCATTGAGAAACAGCCCCAGCACTCAAATTACTAATTAAATAAATAATTTTCATATATATATATATATATATTACCTTTTCCCATTTCTTTAAAAGATTATGGGGTTATTTTGGAGGTACAAACTCTATGATCATTCTCAATTACTTCTTAAGTTTTCCAATTTTTCAAATCATGAAAAGAATCAAGTTCATCATCTAGGCTTTAAAAATATTCTGTCATAGAAACCTGGAAATTTACTATAGCACTTGAAAAGAATAAAATTTCTTTTTGAACTTTAGCAGCATAATGAATGAAGAAAAATGTGAAAAACAAACTTTTTAAATAAAAAAATAAACATGTAAAAAACAAAAAAGTAAAAATGAACCTTATTGATTTTGATGACCCACTAAGCATCCTTCAACCTTTTCTAGTCATTATATAGGCCTGGTTCAAAATGACATATATCTGTAGAATGCTCTAGAAGTTCCAAATTATTTCTACTAATTCCCAATAATTCAGTGAGAGAGAAACAGCATGTACTGTTATTTATTTTAGGTAAGGAAATAAAGTTTACCATGAGAAAACTGAATTCTAGAGAAGTTAAGTAACTGACAGTGACATAATTAGTAAAGACTGAAACAGAACTAGAATCCCAGGTTTCTCTTAAAAGATCATCTTAGACTAGAAATTTCTAGAGCATCACTGTTCAAAAGGAATACAATGCAATATATATAGGTCATTTAAAATTTTCTGGAAGAACATTAAAAACAAAGATGTAAACTTTAAAAATATATTCTATTTAATTCAGTATAACTACAATGTTACCACTTCAACATAAAATCTCTATAAAAATTATTATGAAGACAATTTGCTTTCTTTTATCCATGCTAAGTTTTTGAAGTCCAATGTGTATTTTAGACTTACAGTATCTCAATTCAGACCAGCCCTATTTCATGTTCTCAATAGCTACATGTGCTCTGTAGCACATGTGCTGGACAGGTTACTTCTAGAAAGATTGTAGACAGGCACTGTGAAAAAGGTCCAATGCTATAAAAGCCTTCATAATCCAAAACCTTCAAATTATAACTTGGAATTTTATCCATGTCACTTATATGAGCATAAATTGATTAAAATATCACTTAAACATAAGAGCATAATTTCTATGAAACTATAATTATTAAAGTATTTTCTACTTTTCTTTTTCTACAATCTAACTCATGTTCTCATCTTGATTATTATTTTTTTGAGGTACTGAGGATCAAACTCAGGGCCTCGTGCTTGTGAGGCAAGCACTCTACCAACTGAGCTATCCCCCCCGCCCAATAGTAAATTCTTTTTTAAAATTATTTTGTGAATGATAGATAAAAGAGTACTAACAATAATGATAACAGTTAATATTTTAGTATTTTACTATATATCCAGCAATGTTCAAAGTGCTGTACATGAATCAATTCATTTAAGGAGAAAAAGTGACAATTCATTTAAAATATTCAACCTCCCAAATATGATTATGTTAATAATATAGAAATATTTAAGCATGATTATTTATTTCAACATTTCATTTTGTATATGCACACATCTTTATAGTTTTACATTATTTCAAAATGTTTTTCTTCTTGATAACCAACAGTATTTTCTTCTACCCACAAACTGTTATCATTAAATATTCATTTTAACATTTATTTCACTATTAGCACCTTTATAAAACTATAACCCTGTTTAGCACAGTATTGCATCATGCATTTTTGATTACTGCATCCCCTTCAATGGTTCTCCCAACTACTTCATGTACAGTGCTTAACATTATTGGATCTACATTAGATAATGACTTGAATATCACCACCCCCAAAATTCTATACTGCCCTTTTATTTTGAGTTCCTTTTTTAAAGAAAAGAGAACAGTTTCCTTTTACTTATGTGTGGATAAATACACACAGAAGTAAATTTTTATCTCTTAAATTAGGCAAATAATTTATCTTTCCATTATGACACTAAACACAAGGTGTCTATGCTTTAATAAGAAATTCTCAGCAAAAATTAATAACTTAGTCTCTTCAACTATTCAGTGAGCCCAAGACTGCTTATTCATCCCCTCGAGGAAAAGCAAACATATGAAAAATTTGCCCTTTTCCCTTTCTAATTTTCTTGAGGTACTTAGTGAAAAGCAACAATAATAATTCAGAATACTTTACCAATTCACATTTAAGTGCTTGAATGAACTACAAAAAGGTTTTGTACAAAGTTTTCTTTCATCAGAATAACATTTCAAGGAATCAACTTTATCTCCAGAGGAGTGGATGTCCAAATCATCTGTCAATAAAAAGATATACTAATATCACATACTAATTATTGAATCCTAGTCTCCTACAGTAAGACCACATCCATCAAATGCTTTCTTATCTGTATGTAACCTAAATGCAAATTTAGAGAATACTGGAATCAAGAACTCCTGAAGATGGTAGATTAGAGGCAGTCAAGGCTTACCTACTGCTCAATGAGACTGAAAAAAATGGAAGATGTGCAGCTGCATGTTGAGGGAGGGGACATAGAACAGTACTGGAATGCAAACACAGGGAGCCAGTGATCAGGCAAATCCCCAAAATTTGGTGTTTTAGAATAATAAGAGACTTGGGATCTGCATATCAAACTATCAAGGCATTCATGGATGCCTGAGGAGCCATCCAAAGATGGGTCCCACTGTCTGAGTTTATTACATGGGACATCAGAAACCCCTGCATTTTTTATATCTCCAAGATCCAATGTCCTCTTCTCTTCTCTGTTCCAGCAGGTGTTCACTCTGAGAGTCAATTTGGATCCAGGAATTGACTGCTGAGGACTTTATGCAGTGGGAAATGTGGTCTATGAGACAGAGAGAAGCAAGAAGACACTTCTACATAAAATATATGGTTGGATCTCTTGAAAAGGAGGGAGAGCAGCTATGTGTGGACTAACAAGAGGTCTGGGTCCAGGAGCACCATGACTTGAACTGGCAAATCTCTTCATTCAGGAGGTTCCCTACCCAAGTGCAAATTCCACTGATTTGGTCTTCCATGCTCAGAGACAAACAATAAACCACTACAGTTTGGATATTTATCACATGCCCAAGAGTACAGACTGAAGATCTTGGGACCGATGGTGAGCAAACCAGACTGGTTCACAAGCATGGAGGCTGAGAAGCTGGTGGATGGCTCCAACTGTCACTGCAACCCCATTCCTGATACAAAATCAGAGACCTTGGGCATAAATTTAGCCCTGCTGCAAATAACTTTGCCTTAGCCTAGAGGTTGGTGTGCAAGGAAAGGTTGAGCTCAGTTCACACACTGCCCTAACTGGTTTGGTCTGCCTGAGCTGGAGCTGAAAATGAACACACCATACTGCTACCAGCACCATCCCCATACCTGACAAATGACAAAAATTTGAGGTTTTGGAAAGAAGTGTCTCCATCTTAAATATCTTGGCAAGGAGTAATATGACATTGTTTGGTTTTCCTTTCATTTTAATTTTGTTCTTTGTTGTTTTGTTTCCCTTTTTAAAATACTTTTATCCAATTTTATTAAATGTTTTAATTACTTAGTTGGATTTTTGCTCTTGTCTCTGCTTTCTCATTTTTATTCCTTTTTCAATCTTTTCATTTTTCTTCTTTTTCTGCTTCCTCCCTTTAAAATTTAATCCAGTACTTATTTGTGCACAGTACTGATGATCAAACCCGGGGTTGCTCTTCCATTGAGGTACAAGCCTTTTTTTTTTTTTTCTTTTTTACTTTTAAAACAAGTATCAGGCCTGGGACTGTAACTAAGTGGCAGAGCGCTTGCCTAGCATGTGTGAGGCACTGGGTTTGATCCTTAGAACCACATAAAATAAATAAATAAAATAAAGGCATTCTGTCCATCTACAACAATAATAGATAAAGAAAGGAAGAAAGAAAGAAAGACAGGGTATCATTAAGCACCCAGGTTAACATCAAACTTGAAATAGTCCTGCATCAGCATCTAGAGTAGATGGGATTATAGGTGTGAGTCCATATTTCCAATATTAATATTAATTTTATTAAGGTATAATTTTTAACCTATTCTATATTATGAGTATCCCTTCCTTCTCTCTGTTTAGTGGGGTTGTAGAGGTTTTTTAAAGTTTTTATTGTATGTTGATTTATGATTTGCTTTCAAGTTGTTTGTTGTTACTTGTGGTAATTTTATACTCTCAAACCAGCACTATGGTTTAAGCCCAGCACCTGGAATGCAATGGATGTTATGACTCTGAGTTCTAGGCCTGACCCAGCTGAGAAAAATTTTACCTTAGTCTATCCAGAATTGAGTCTTGCTCAAACTTTGATGGATTCTTCAAGTTAAAAATAGGGTGGAGAAAAACACCCAGTAGACATCCTGGCTGCAAATATGAACAGATGACAGGGTTGGGCTGAAGACTACTACAGCTCCTGAGCAACAACAGAGAAATAACACAACTGTTGTTACCATGCTGCTAATAAGAGACCCTAGCATGGGCTGTACCAAAGTCATCTAACACTGTACAATGTTAAAAAGTACTGAAGAAACAGCAGTGTAAAGTATACTTTGTGTACTCCACTGTGTGTATCATACTTGTCTGAACTAGCAGAGGGACTCTTCTCATAGAAGACCTACAAAGAAAGCAAATCCCTTAGGTTCTGACAGAGTACTCAGAGCCAAAACCCACCAAACACACTCTAAGGAGCTTCAGGGAAACTACAGCATAAACCCCATTTGCAATGAATCTCAACACGGTACAACAAAAAAATATACCAAGACACAATGTAAAAAGAAGGCTACTCACTAATAAGACCTGCCCGGGTCCAGTCCTAACAGGAGTCCATGGGTTCCACACTGGTAAATGGGGCATGGGGAGACAGCATCGGCAATTGATGGGGAATGAAAGACACAGACTCTAGTTCTGGTGCAATCAATCCCACTTTATTCTGGGGAAGGCTGGGTTTATATACATTTTTCTTCAGGCTATAATGGCAGTCTTGTGTTTAATATTAAAGAAGTTTCCAAAGCATAGGCAGAAAACAACAACCTTACAGATTATCCTTACCTAATCACAATTGTTTTAAGAATATCTAACTGTGTTGATGAGCTAATACAAGGTTTATTTCCTTAATATCTAAACTCTATGTGACCTAAGACTATTCTTATTATTCTCATGGTTAAAGTGATAGACAAGTAATCTCATGTGACCATCTCTACTAGGTCCATCTGGTTAATATCTAAATTGCTGAGTTAAGGGTTACAGGAGGGCAGCAATCCCAATGGTTATTGTGTGCCGACATTTATTATAGGGGTGACATATTCTTTGTAGGAAAGAAGGAATGTTGTGAAACCTTATTTTTTACCTTACTACCACACATAAACAAACCATCATTGAAATTTAACCAGCCTGTTGAAGACAAAGGCAGATCTATAAATATTTTCTCCAGAGGCTTTCAGGGACTCATTGCACGGTTGCAAAATCATTTTTAATTTTGTTAGTGGTAAAGACCGATTGTTTTTCAGATTGTAGGTAATATTTTCTGGAATTTTTGTTGTATTCCCCTCATCTCCTTAAGCAATCTGTTCAGACTGAAATGAGTAATATATTGTCAAAAAACAGAGCAGAAAAAAACACCATGCTTTAGAGCAAAACATCTGGCAATTCCTTTTAGGATGAGCCTTTGCAATCATCCTCCAGAGGATCTTCGTCAAGCACTGGATGGAATTCCAGATGCCCCCCCGCAGTTCCCCCTTTTTTATTTGTAATGAGAAGAGGCCTTCTTGAATTTTTACTCTTTGACTAGTCTGAGGATTACTCGGAGGATGACTGGAAGACAAAGAGTTAAAATTAAAATACATACTCCAATTAAGCCATATTGTAATGTTGTATTTAGGAACATACTCTTAAATATAGTTGTGTTTATACTATTAAACATTTGGGAGGCCAAATTATCTACTGGAACAACCGAGAGATGAGCCTGACTCAACATTCTTATTTGTAGTTGTAAAGCATTGATACCTGGTGCTATATTAGTATTATTCCAAACTCCTCTAAGGTGAGCTTTATCTTGTCCCTAATTAGTATTAATATCAACCTTTAAGGGAGTAATACAAATCCATTTGTAGTTAGCATGACATCTAGTGATCACTCTAGTTTGAATATTTTGAATCTCATGTACCATAAAGAGAATAGCTTCTTCAAGAGCATTAATTCTTTTTTTTTCTTTTTTTTATTGTAAACAAATGGGATACATGTTTCTCTGTTTGTATATAGAGTAAAGGCATACCATTTGTGTAATCATAAATTTACATAGGGTGATGTTGGTTGATTCATTCTGTTATTTTCCCCTTCCCCCACACCTCCCATCCCTCTTTTCCCTCTATACAGTCCTTCCTTCCCCCATTCTTGCCCCCATCCCTAACCTTCACTCTAACCCTAAAACTAACCCCTCCCATGCCCCATTATGTATCATTACCACTTATCAGCGAGATCATTCTTCCTTTGGTTTTTTGAGATTGGCTTATCTCACTTAGCATGATATTCTCCAATTTCATCCATTTGCCTGCAAATGCCATAATTTTATCATTCTTTATGGCTGAGTAATATTCCATTGTATATATATGCCACAGTTTCTTTATCCATTCATCAACTGAAGGGCATCTAGGTTGGTTCCACAATCTGGCTATGGTGAATTGAGCAGCAATGAACATTGATGTGGCTGTATCTCTGTAATATGCTGATTTTAAGTCCTTTTGGTATAGGCCAAGGAGTGGGAGAGCTGGGTCAAATGGTAGTTCCATTCCAAGTTTTCTAAGGAATCTCCATACTGCCTTCCAGAATGGCTGCACTACTTTGCAACCCCACCAGCAATGTATGAGTGTACATTTTTCCCCACATCCTCGCCAACACCTGTTGTTGCTTGTATTCTTGATAATCGCCATTCTGATTAGGAGAGATGGAATATTAGGGTGGGTTTGATTTGCATTTCTCTTATTACTAGAGATGTTGAACATTTTTCCATATGTTTGTTGATAGTTCACAGGTCTTCTTCTGTGAAGTGTCTGTTCATTTCCTTAGACCATTTGTCGATTGGGTTATTTGTAGTCTTGGTGTTGAGTTTTTTGAGTTCTTTATAGATTCTGGAGATTAGTGCTCTATATGAAGTATGATTGGCAAAGATGTTCTCCCACTCTGTAGGCTCTTTCTTCGCATTCCTGATTGTTTCCTTTGCTGAGAGAAAGCTTTTTAGTTTGAATCTATCCCAGTTGCTGATTCTTGCTTTTATTCTTGTGCTATGGGAGTCCTGTTGATAAAGTGTGGTCCTAAGCCGACATGTTGAAGATCTGGACCTACTTTTCCTTTTATAAGTTGCAGGGTCTCTGGTCTGATTCTGAGGTCCTTAATCCATTTTGAGTTTAGTTTTCTGCACGGTGAGAGATATGGGTTTAGTTTCAATTTGTTGCATGTGGATTTTCAATTTTCCCAGCACCATTTGTTGAAGAGGCTATCTTTTCTCCATTGCATATTTTTGGCCCCGTTATCTAGTATGAGAAAGTTATATTTATTTGGGTTTGTGTCTGTGTCCTCTATTCTGTACCATTGATCTACCTGTCTATTTTGGTACCAATACCATGCCATTTTTGTTACTATTGCTTTGTAGTAAAGTTGAATTTCTGGTATTGCAATACCCCCTGCTTCATTTTTCCTGCGAAGGATTGCTGTAGCAATTCTGGGTTTCTTATTCTTCCAGATGAATTTCATGATTGCTTGTTCTACTTCTGTAAGGAACATCATCGGGATTTTAATTAGAATTGCATTGAATTTGTATAGCACTTTTGGTAGTATGGCCATTTTGGCAATATTATTCTGCCTATCCAGGAACATGGGAGACCTTTCCATCTTCTAAGGTGTCCTTAATTTCTTTCTTTAGTGTTCTGTAGTTCTCATTGTAGAGGTCTTTCACCTCTTTTGTGAGATTGATTCCCAAATATTTTATTTTTTTCAAGGCTATTGTGAATGGGT